>NW_027365662.1:0-100177 GCF_046119375.1 Phyllobates terribilis | reverse complement strand
ACCGTGCAATGTGGAGATATTACTGTTTGTGCATTTACAATATTCATTGATTTTTGCCATTGAAAAACATGTTTTTCATATACCAGAAATGTTTGAAGCTACTGACTGAATGAAAGGAGCTGGCATCTCACTCTCTTTGAATCTTCTTTATCATGCTAGGATTAGCAGGAAAAAGCAAAAAATTTCAGAATTGCACCTTGCAATGTGGAGATATTACTGTTTGTGCATTTACAATATTCATTGATTTTTGCCATTGAAAAACATGTTTTTCATATACCAGAAATGTTTGAAGCTACTGACTGAATGAAAGGAGCTGGCATCTCACTCTCTTTGAATCTTCTTTATCATGCTAGGATTAACAGGAAAAAGCTAAAAATTTCAGAATTGCACCGTGCAATGTGGAGATATTACTGTTTGTGCATTTACAATATTCATTGATTTTTGCCATTGAAAAACATGTTTTTCATATACCAGAAATGTTTGAAGCTACTGACTGAATGAAAGGAGCTGGCATCTCACTCTCTTTGAATCTTCTTTATCATGCTAGGATTAGCAGGAAAAAGCAAAAAATTTCAGAATTGCACCTTGCAATGTGGAGATATTACTGTTTGTGCATTTACAATATTCATTGATTTATGCCATTGAAAAACATGTTTTTCATATACCAGAAATGTTTGAAGCTACTGACTGAATGAAAGGAGCTGGCATCTCACTCTCTTTGAATCTTCTTTATCATGCTAGGATTAATAGGAAAAAGCTAAAAATTTCAGAATTGCACCGTGCAATGTGGAGATATTACTGTTTGTGCATTTACAATATTCATTGATTTTTGCCATTGAAAAACATGTTTTTCATATACCAGAAATGTTTGAAGCTACTGACTGAATGAAAGGAGCTGGCATCTCACTCTCTTTGAATCTTCTTTATCATGCTAGGATTAGCAGGAAAAAGCAAAAAATTTCAGAATTGCACCTTGCAATGTGGAGATATTACTGTTTGTGCATTTACAATATTCATTGATTTTTGCCATTGAAAAACATGTTTTTCATATACCAGAAATGTTTGAAGCTACTGACTGAATGAAAGGAGCTGGCATCTCACTCTCTTTGAATCTTCTTTATCATGCTAGGATTAACAGGAAAAAGCTAAAAATTTCAGAATTGCACCGTGCAATGTGGAGATATTACTGTTTGTGCATTTACAATATTCATTGATTTTTGCCATTGAAAAACATGTTTTTCATATACCAGAAATGTTTGAAGCTACTGACTGAATGAAAGGAGCTGGCATCTCACTCTCTTTGAATCTTCTTTATCATGCTAGGATTAGCAGGAAAAAGCAAAAAATTTCAGAATTGCACCTTGCAATGTGGAGATATTACTGTTTGTGCATTTACAATATTCATTGATTTTTGCCATTGAAAAACATGTTTTTCATATACCAGAAATGTTTGAAGCTACTGACTGAATGAAAGGAGCTGGCATCTCACTCTCTTTGAATCTTCTTTATCATGCTAGGATTAACAGGAAAAAGCAAAAAATTTCAGAATTGCACCTTGCAATGTGGAGATATTACTGTTTGTGCATTTACAATATTCATTGATTTTTGCCATTGAAAAACATGTTTTTCATATACCAGAAATGTTTGAAGCTACTGACTGAATGAAAGGAGCTGGCATCTCACTCTCTTTGAATCTTCTTTATCATGCTAGGATTAACAGGAAAAAGCTAAAAATTTCAGAATTGCACCGTGCAATGTGGAGATATTACTGTTTGTGCATTTACAATATTCATTGATTTTTGCCATTGAAAAACATGTTTTTCATATACCAGAAATGTTTGAAGCTACTGACTGAATGAAAGGAGCTGGCATCTCACTCTCTTTGAATCTTCTTTATCATGCTAGGATTAGCAGGAAAAAGCAAAAAATTTCAGAATTGCACCTTGCAATGTGGAGATATTACTGTTTGTGCATTTACAATATTCATTGATTTTTGCCATTGAAAAACATGTTTTTCATATACCAGAAATGTTTGAAGCTACTGACTGAATGAAAGGAGCTGGCATCTCACTCTCTTTGAATCTTCTTTATCATGCTAGGATTAACAGGAAAAAGCTAAAAATTTCAGAATTGCACCGTGCAATGTGGAGATATTACTGTTTGTGCATTTACAATATTCATTGATTTTTGCCATTGAAAAACATGTTTTTCATATACCAGAAATGTTTGAAGCTACTGACTGAATGAAAGGAGCTGGCATCTCACTCTCTTTGAATCTTCTTTATCATGCTAGGATTAACAGGAAAAAGCAAAAAATTTCAGAATTGCACCTTGCAATGTGGAGATATTACTGTTTGTGCATTTACAATATTCATTGATTTTTGCCATTGAAAAACGTTTTTCATATACCAGAAATGTTTGAAGCTACTGACTGAATGAAAGGAGCTGGCATCTCACTCTCTTTGAATCTTCTTTATCATGCTAGGATTAACAGGAAAAAGCTAAAAATTTCAGAATTGCACCTTGCAATGCGGAGAAATTACTGTTTGTGCATTTACAATATTCATTGATTTTTGCCATTGAAAAACATCATGTTATTCATATACCAGAAATGTTTGAAGCTACTGACTGAATGAAAGGAGCTGGCATCTCACTCTCTTTGAATCTTCTTTATCATGCTAAGAGGAGCAGGAAAAAGCAAAAAATTTCAGAATTGCACCTTGCAATGTGGAGAAATTACTGTTTGTGCATTTACAATATTCATTGATTTTTGCCATTGAAAAACATGTTTTTCATATACCAGAAATGTTTGAAGCTACTGACTGAATGAAAGGAGCTGGCATCTCACTCTCTTTGAATCTTCTTTATCATGCTAGGATTAACAGGAAAAAGCTAAAAATTTCAGAATTGCACCGTGCAATGTGGAGATATTACTGTTTGTGCATTTACAATATTCATTGATTTTTGCCATTGAAAAACATGTTTTTCATATACCAGAAATGTTTGAAGCTACTGACTGAATGAAAGGAGCTGGCATCTCACTCTCTTTGAATCTTCTTTATCATGCTAGGATTAGCAGGAAAAAGCAAAAAATTTCAGAATTGCACCTTGCAATGTGGAGATATTACTGTTTGTGCATTTACAATATTCATTGATTTTTGCCATTGAAAAACATGTTTTTCATATACCAGAAATGTTTGAAGCTACTGACTGAATGAAAGGAGCTGGCATCTCACTCTCTTTGAATCTTCTTTATCATGCTAGGATTAACAGGAAAAAGCTAAAAATTTCAGAATTGCACCGTGCAATGTGGAGATATTACTGTTTGTGCATTTACAATATTCATTGATTTTTGCCATTGAAAAACATGTTTTTCATATACCAGAAATGTTTGAAGCTACTGACTGAATGAAAGGAGCTGGCATCTCACTCTCTTTGAATCTTCTTTATCATGCTAGGATTAGCAGGAAAAAGCAAAAAATTTCAGAATTGCACCTTGCAATGTGGAGATATTACTGTTTGTGCATTTACAATATTCATTGATTTTTGCCATTGAAAAACATGTTTTTCATATACCAGAAATGTTTGAAGCTACTGACTGAATGAAAGGAGCTGGCATCTCACTCTCTTTGAATCTTCTTTATCATGCTAGGATTAACAGGAAAAAGCTAAAAATTTCAGAATTGCACCGTGCAATGTGGAGATATTACTGTTTGTGCATTTACAATATTCATTGATTTTTGCCATTGAAAAACATGTTTTTCATATACCAGAAATGTTTGAAGCTACTGACTGAATGAAAGGAGCTGGCATCTCACTCTCTTTGAATCTTCTTTATCATGCTAGGATTAGCAGGAAAAAGCAAAAAATTTCAGAATTGCACCTTGCAATGTGGAGATATTACTGTTTGTGCATTTACAATATTCATTGATTTATGCCATTGAAAAACATGTTTTTCATATACCAGAAATGTTTGAAGCTACTGACTGAATGAAAGGAGCTGGCATCTCACTCTCTTTGAATCTTCTTTATCATGCTAGGATTAATAGGAAAAAGCTAAAAATTTCAGAATTGCACCGTGCAATGTGGAGATATTACTGTTTGTGCATTTACAATATTCATTGATTTTTGCCATTGAAAAACATGTTTTTCATATACCAGAAATGTTTGAAGCTACTGACTGAATGAAAGGAGCTGGCATCTCACTCTCTTTGAATCTTCTTTATCATGCTAGGATTAGCAGGAAAAAGCAAAAAATTTCAGAATTGCACCTTGCAATGTGGAGATATTACTGTTTGTGCATTTACAATATTCATTGATTTTTGCCATTGAAAAACATGTTTTTCATATACCAGAAATGTTTGAAGCTACTGACTGAATGAAAGGAGCTGGCATCTCACTCTCTTTGAATCTTCTTTATCATGCTAGGATTAACAGGAAAAAGCTAAAAATTTCAGAATTGCACCGTGCAATGTGGAGATATTACTGTTTGTGCATTTACAATATTCATTGATTTTTGCCATTGAAAAACATGTTTTTCATATACCAGAAATGTTTGAAGCTACTGACTGAATGAAAGGAGCTGGCATCTCACTCTCTTTGAATCTTCTTTATCATGCTAGGATTAGCAGGAAAAAGCAAAAAATTTCAGAATTGCACCTTGCAATGTGGAGATATTACTGTTTGTGCATTTACAATATTCATTGATTTTTGCCATTGAAAAACATGTTTTTCATATACCAGAAATGTTTGAAGCTACTGACTGAATGAAAGGAGCTGGCATCTCACTCTCTTTGAATCTTCTTTATCATGCTAGGATTAACAGGAAAAAGCAAAAAATTTCAGAATTGCACCTTGCAATGTGGAGATATTACTGTTTGTGCATTTACAATATTCATTGATTTTTGCCATTGAAAAACATGTTTTTCATATACCAGAAATGTTTGAAGCTACTGACTGAATGAAAGGAGCTGGCATCTCACTCTCTTTGAATCTTCTTTATCATGCTAGGATTAACAGGAAAAAGCTAAAAATTTCAGAATTGCACCGTGCAATGTGGAGATATTACTGTTTGTGCATTTACAATATTCATTGATTTTTGCCATTGAAAAACATGTTTTTCATATACCAGAAATGTTTGAAGCTACTGACTGAATGAAAGGAGCTGGCATCTCACTCTCTTTGAATCTTCTTTATCATGCTAGGATTAGCAGGAAAAAGCAAAAAATTTCAGAATTGCACCTTGCAATGTGGAGATATTACTGTTTGTGCATTTACAATATTCATTGATTTTTGCCATTGAAAAACATGTTTTTCATATACCAGAAATGTTTGAAGCTACTGACTGAATGAAAGGAGCTGGCATCTCACTCTCTTTGAATCTTCTTTATCATGCTAGGATTAACAGGAAAAAGCTAAAAATTTCAGAATTGCACCGTGCAATGTGGAGATATTACTGTTTGTGCATTTACAATATTCATTGATTTTTGCCATTGAAAAACATGTTTTTCATATACCAGAAATGTTTGAAGCTACTGACTGAATGAAAGGAGCTGGCATCTCACTCTCTTTGAATCTTCTTTATCATGCTAGGATTAACAGGAAAAAGCAAAAAATTTCAGAATTGCACCTTGCAATGTGGAGATATTACTGTTTGTGCATTTACAATATTCATTGATTTTTGCCATTGAAAAACGTTTTTCATATACCAGAAATGTTTGAAGCTACTGACTGAATGAAAGGAGCTGGCATCTCACTCTCTTTGAATCTTCTTTATCATGCTAGGATTAACAGGAAAAAGCTAAAAATTTCAGAATTGCACCTTGCAATGCGGAGAAATTACTGTTTGTGCATTTACAATATTCATTGATTTTTGCCATTGAAAAACATCATGTTATTCATATACCAGAAATGTTTGAAGCTACTGACTGAATGAAAGGAGCTGGCATCTCACTCTCTTTGAATCTTCTTTATCATGCTAAGAGGAGCAGGAAAAAGCAAAAAATTTCAGAATTGCACCTTGCAATGTGGAGAAATTACTGTTTGTGCATTTACAATATTCATTGATTTTTGCCATTGAAAAACATGTTTTTCATATACCAGAAATGTTTGAAGCTACTGACTGAATGAAAGGAGCTGGCATCTCACTCTCTTTGAATCTTCTTTATCATGCTAGGATTAACAGGAAAAAGCTAAAAATTTCAGAATTGCACCGTGCAATGTGGAGATATTACTGTTTGTGCATTTACAATATTCATTGATTTTTGCCATTGAAAAACATGTTTTTCATATACCAGAAATGTTTGAAGCTACTGACTGAATGAAAGGAGCTGGCATCTCACTCTCTTTGAATCTTCTTTATCATGCTAGGATTAACAGGAAAAAGCTAAAAATTTCAGAATTGCACCGTGCAATGTGGAGATATTACTGTTTGTGCATTTACAATATTCATTGATTTTTGCCATTGAAAAACATGTTTTTCATATACCAGAAATGTTTGAAGCTACTGACTGAATGAAAGGAGCTGGCATCTCACTCTCTTTGAATCTTCTTTATCATGCTAGGATTAGCAGGAAAAAGCAAAAAATTTCAGAATTGCACCTTGCAATGTGGAGATATTACTGTTTGTGCATTTACAATATTCATTGATTTTTGCCATTGAAAAACATGTTTTTCATATACCAGAAATGTTTGAAGCTACTGACTGAATGAAAGGAGCTGGCATCTCACTCTCTTTGAATCTTCTTTATCATGCTAGGATTAACAGGAAAAAGCTAAAAATTTCAGAATTGCACCGTGCAATGTGGAGATATTACTGTTTGTGCATTTACAATATTCATTGATTTTTGCAATTGAAAAACATGTTTTTCATATACCAGAAATGTTTGAAGCTACTGACTGAATGAAAGGAGCTGGCATCTCACTCTCTTTGAATCTTCTTTATCATGCTAGGATTAACAGGAAAAAGCAAAAAATTTCAGAATTGCACCTTGCAATGTGGAGATATTACTGTTTGTGCATTTACAATATTCATTGATTTTTGCCATTGAAAAACGTTTTTCATATACCAGAAATGTTTGAAGCTACTGACTGAATGAAAGGAGCTGGCATCTCACTCTCTTTGAATCTTCTTTATCATGCTAGGATTAACAGGAAAAAGCTAAAAATTTCAGAATTGCACCTTGCAATGCGGAGAAATTACTGTTTGTGCATTTACAATATTCATTGATTTTTGCCATTGAAAAACATCATGTTATTCATATACCAGAAATGTTTGAAGCTACTGACTGAATGAAAGGAGCTGGCATCTCACTCTCTTTGAATCTTCTTTATCATGCTAAGAGGAGCAGGAAAAAGCAAAAAATTTCAGAATTGCACCTTGCAATGTGGAGAAATTACTGTTTGTGCATTTACAATATTCATTGATTTTTGCCATTGAAAAACATGTTTTTCATATACCAGAAATGTTTGAAGCTACTGACTGAATGAAAGGAGCTGGCATCTCACTCTCTTTGAATCTTCTTTATCATGCTAGGATTAACAGGAAAAAGCTAAAAATTTCAGAATTGCACCGTGCAATGTGGAGATATTACTGTTTGTGCATTTACAATATTCATTGATTTTTGCCATTGAAAAACATGTTTTTCATATACCAGAAATGTTTGAAGCTGCTGACTGAATGAAAGGAGCTGGCATCTCACTCTCTTTGAATCTTCTTTATCATGCTAGGATTAGCAGGAAAAAGCAAAAAATTTCAGAATTGCACCTTGCAATGTGGAGATATTACTGTTTGTGCATTTACAATATTCATTGATTTTTGCCATTGAAAAACATGTTTTTCATATACCAGAAATGTTTGAAGCTACTGACTGAATGAAAGGAGCTGGCATCTCACTCTCTTTGAATCTTCTTTATCATGCTAGGATTAACAGGAAAAAGCAAAAAATTTCAGAATTGCACCTTGCAATGTGGAGATATTACTGTTTGTGCATTTACAATATTCATTGATTTTTGCCATTGAAAAACATGTTTTTCATATACCAGAAATGTTTGAAGCTACTGACTGAATGAAAGGAGCTGGCATCTCACTCTCTTTGAATCTTCTTTATCATGCTAGGATTAACAGGAAAAAGCTAAAAATTTCAGAATTGCACCGTGCAATGTGGAGATATTACTGTTTGTGCATTTACAATATTCATTGATTTTTGCCATTGAAAAACATGTTTTTCATATACCAGAAATGTTTGAAGCTACTGACTGAATGAAAGGAGCTGGCATCTCACTCTCTTTGAATCTTCTTTATCATGCTAGGATTAGCAGGAAAAAGCAAAAAATTTCAGAATTGCACCTTGCAATGTGGAGATATTACTGTTTGTGCATTTACAATATTCATTGATTTTTGCCATTGAAAAACATGTTTTTCATATACCAGAAATGTTTGAAGCTACTGACTGAATGAAAGGAGCTGGCATCTCACTCTCTTTGAATCTTCTTTATCATGCTAGGATTAACAGGAAAAAGCTAAAAATTTCAGAATTGCACCGTGCAATGTGGAGATATTACTGTTTGTGCATTTACAATATTCATTGATTTTTGCCATTGAAAAACATGTTTTTCATATACCAGAAATGTTTGAAGCTACTGACTGAATGAAAGGAGCTGGCATCTCACTCTCTTTGAATCTTCTTTATCATGCTAGGATTAACAGGAAAAAGCAAAAAATTTCAGAATTGCACCTTGCAATGTGGAGATATTACTGTTTGTGCATTTACAATATTCATTGATTTTTGCCATTGAAAAACGTTTTTCATATACCAGAAATGTTTGAAGCTACTGACTGAATGAAAGGAGCTGGCATCTCACTCTCTTTGAATCTTCTTTATCATGCTAGGATTAACAGGAAAAAGCTAAAAATTTCAGAATTGCACCTTGCAATGCGGAGAAATTACTGTTTGTGCATTTACAATATTCATTGATTTTTGCCATTGAAAAACATCATGTTATTCATATACCAGAAATGTTTGAAGCTACTGACTGAATGAAAGGAGCTGGCATCTCACTCTCTTTGAATCTTCTTTATCATGCTAAGAGGAGCAGGAAAAAGCAAAAAATTTCAGAATTGCACCTTGCAATGTGGAGAAATTACTGTTTGTGCATTTACAATATTCATTGATTTTTGCCATTGAAAAACATGTTTTTCATATACCAGAAATGTTTGAAGCTACTGACTGAATGAAAGGAGCTGGCATCTCACTCTCTTTGAATCTTCTTTATCATGCTAGGATTAACAGGAAAAAGCTAAAAATTTCAGAATTGCACCGTGCAATGTGGAGATATTACTGTTTGTGCATTTACAATATTCATTGATTTTTGCCATTGAAAAACATGTTTTTCATATACCAGAAATGTTTGAAGCTACTGACTGAATGAAAGGAGCTGGCATCTCACTCTCTTTGAATCTTCTTTATCATGCTAGGATTAGCAGGAAAAAGCAAAAAATTTCAGAATTGCACCTTGCAATGTGGAGATATTACTGTTTGTGCATTTACAATATTCATTGATTTTTGCCATTGAAAAACATGTTTTTCATATACCAGAAATGTTTGAAGCTACTGACTGAATGAAAGGAGCTGGCATCTCACTCTCTTTGAATCTTCTTTATCATGCTAGGATTAACAGGAAAAAGCTAAACATTTCAGAATTGCACCGTGCAATGTGGAGATATTACTGTTTGTGCATTTACAATATTCATTGATTTTTGCCATTGAAAAACATGTTTTTCATATACCAGAAATGTTTGAAGCTACTGACTGAATGAAAGGAGCTGGCATCTCACTCTCTTTGAATCTTCTTTATCATGCTAGGATTAACAGGAAAAAGCAAAAAATTTCAGAATTGCACCTTGCAATGTGGAGATATTACTGTTTGTGCATTTACAATATTCATTGATTTTTGCCATTGAAAAACGTTTTTCATATACCAGAAATGTTTGAAGCTACTGACTGAATGAAAGGAGCTGGCATCTCACTCTCTTTGAATCTTCTTTATCATGCTAGGATTAACAGGAAAAAGCTAAAAATTTCAGAATTGCACCTTGCAATGCGGAGAAATTACTGTTTGTGCATTTACAATATTCATTGATTTTTGCCATTGAAAAACATCATGTTATTCATATACCAGAAATGTTTGAAGCTACTGACTGAATGAAAGGAGCTGGCATCTCACTCTCTTTGAATCTTCTTTATCATGCTAAGAGGAGCAGGAAAAAGCAAAAAATTTCAGAATTGCACCTTGCAATGTGGAGAAATTACTGTTTGTGCATTTACAATATTCATTGATTTTTGCCATTGAAAAACATCATGTTATTCATATACCAGAAATGTTTGAAGCTACTGACTGAATGAAAGGAGCTGGCATCTCACTCTCTTTGAATCTTCTTTATCATGCTAAGAGGAGCAGGAAAAAGCAAAAAATTTCAGAATTGCACCTTGCAATGTGGAGAAATTACTGTTTGTGCATTTACAATATTCATTGATTTTTACCATTGAAAAACGTCCAGAAATGATTGAAGCTACTGACTGAATGAAAGTAGCTGGCATCTCACTCTCTTTGAATCTTCTTTATCATGCTAAGAGGAGCAGGAAAAAGCAAAAAATTTCAGACTTGAACCTTGCAATGCGGAGAAATTACTGTTTGTGCATTTACAATATTCATTGATTTTTGCCATTGAAAAACATCATGTTATTCATATACCAGAAATGTTTGAAGCTACTGACTGAATGAAAGGAGCTGGCATCTCACTCTCTTTGAATCTTCTTTATCATGCTAAGAGGAGCAGGAAAAAGCAAAAAATTTCAGAATTGCACCTTGCAATGTGGAGAAATTACTGTTTGTGCATTTACAATATTCATTGATTTTTACCATTGAAAAACGTCCAGAAATGATTGAAGCTACTGACTGAATGAAAGTAGCTGGCATCTCACTCTCTTTGAATCTTCTTTATCATGCTAAGAGGAGCAGGAAAAAGCAAAAAATTTCAGACTTGCACCTTGCAATGCGGAGAAATTACTGTTTGTGCATTTACAATATTCATTGATTTTTGCCATTGAAAAACATCATGTTATTCATATACCAGAAATGTTTGAAGCTACTGACTGAATCAAAGGAGCTGGCATCTCACTCTCTTTGAATCTTCTTTATCATGCTAAGAGGAGCAGGAAAAAGCAAAAAATTTCAGAATTGCACCTTGCAATGCGGAGAAATTACTGTTTGTGCATTTACAATATTCATTGATTTTTGCCATTGAAAAACGTCCAGAAATGATTGAAGCTACTGACTGAATGAAAGGAGCTGGCATCTCACTCTCTTTGAATCTTATTTATCATGCTAAGAGGAGCAGGAAAAAGCAAAAAATTTCAGAATTGCACCTTGCAATGCGGAGAAATTACTGTTTGTGCATTTACAATATTCATTGATTTTTGCCATTGAAAAACGTCCAGAAATGATTGAAGCTACTGACTGAATGAAAGGAGCTGGCATTTCACTCTCTTTGAATCTTCTTTATCATGCTAAGAGGAGCAGGAAAAAGCAAAAAATTTCAGAATTGCACCTTGCAATGCGGAGAAATTACTGTTTGTGCATTTACAATATTCATTGATTTTTGCCATTGAAAAACATGTTATTCATATACCAGAAATGTTTGAAGCTACTGACTGAATGAAAGGAGCTGGCACCTCACTCTCTTTGAATCTTCTTTATCATGCTAAGAGGAGCGGGAAAAAGCAAAAAATTTCAGAATTGCACCTTGCAATGCGGAGAAATTACTGTTTGTGCATTTACAATATTCATTGATTTTTGCCATTGAAAAACGTCCAGAAATGATTGAAGGTACTGACTGAATGAAAGGAGCTGGCATCTCACTCTCTTTGAATCTTCTTTATCATGCTAAGAGGAGCAGGAAAAAGCAAAAAATTTCAGAATTGCACCTTGCAATGCGGAGAAATTACTGTTTGTGCATTTACAATATTCATTGATTTTTGCCATTGAAAAACGTCCAGAAATGATTGAAGCTACTGACTGAATGAAAGGAGCTGGCATCTCACTCTCTTTGAATCTTCTTTATCATGCTAAGAGGAGCAGGAAAAAGCAAAAAATTTCAGAATTGCACCTTGCAATGCGGAGAAATTACTGTTTGTGCATTTACAATATTCATTGATTTTTGCCATTGAAAAACATCATGTTATTCATATACCAGAAATGTTTGAAGCTACTGACTGAATGAAAGGAGTTGGCATCTCACTCTCTTTGAATCTTCTTTATAATGCTAAGAGGAGCAGGAAAAAGCAATAAATTTCAGAATTGCACCTTGCAATGTGGAGAAATTACTGTTTGTGCATTTACAATATTCATTGATTTTTACCATTGAAAAACGTCCAGAAATGATTGAAGCTACTGACTGAATGAAAGTAGCTGGCATCTCACTCTCTTTGAATCTTCTTTATCATGCTAAGAGGAGCAGGAAAAAGCAAAAAATTTCAGACTTGCACCTTGCAATGCGGAGAAATTACTGTTTGTGCATTTACAATATTCATTGATTTTTGCCATTGAAAAACATCATGTTATTCATATACCAGAAATGTTTGAAGCTACTGACTGAATGAAAGGAGCTGGCATCTCACTCTCTTTGAATCTTCTTTATCATGCTAAGAGGAGCAGGAAAAAGCAAAAAATTTCAGAATTGCACCTTGCAATGTGGAGAAATTACTGTTTGTGCATTTACAATATTCATTGATTTTTACCATTGAAAAACGTCCAGAAATGATTGAAGCTACTGACTGAATGAAAGGAGCTGGCATCTCACTCTCTTTGAATCTTCTTTATCATGCTAAGAGGAGCAGGAAAAAGCAAAAAATTTCAGAATTGCACCTTGCAATGCGGAGAAATTACTGTTTGTGCATTTACAATATTCATTGATTTTTGCCATTGAAAAACATGTTATTCATATACCAGAAATGTTTGAAGCTACTGACTGAATGAAAGGAGCTGGCACCTCACTCTCTTTGAATCTTCTTTATCATGCTAAGAGGAGCGGGAAAAAGCAAAAAATTTCAGAATTGCACCTTGCAATGCGGAGAAATTACTGTTTGTGCATTTACAATATTCATTGATTTTTGCCATTGAAAAACATCATGTTATTCATATACCAGAAATGATTGAAGCTACTGACTGAATGAAAGGAGCTGGCATCTCACTCTCTTTGAATCTTCTTTATCATGCTAAGAGGAGCAGGAAAAAGTAAAAAATTTCAGAATTGCACCTTGCAATGCGGAGAAATTACTGTTTGTGCATTTATAATATTCAATGATTTTTGCCATTGAAAAACGTCCAGAAATGATTGAAGCTACTGACTGAACGAAAGGAGCTGGCATCTCACTCTCTTTGAATCTTCTTTATCATGCTAAGAGGAGCAGGAAAAAGCAAAAAATTTCAGAATTGCACCTTGCAATGCGGAGAAATTACTGTTTGTGCATTTACAATATTCATTGATTTTTGCCATTGAAAAACGTCCAGAAATGATTGAAGCTACTGACAATGAAAGGAGCTGGCATCTCACTCTCTTTGAATCTTCTTTATCATGCTAAGAGGAGCAGGAAAAAGCAAAAAATTTCAGAATTGCACCTTGCAATGCGGAGAAATTACTGTTTGTGCATTTACAATATTCATTGATTTTTGCCATTGAAAAACATCATGTTATTCATATACCAGAAATGTTTGAAGCTACTGACTGAATGAAAGGAGCTGACATCTCACTCTCTTTGAATCTTCTTTATCATGCTAAGAGGAGCAGGAAAAAGCAAAAAATTTCAGAATTGCACCTTGCAATGCGGAGAAATTACTGTTTGTGCATTTACAATATTCATTGATTTTTGCCATTGAAAAACGTCCAGAAATGATTGAAGCTACTGACTGAATGAAAGGAGCTGGCATCTCACTCTCTTTGAATCTTCTTTATCATGCTAAGAGGAGCAGGAAAAAGCAAAAAATTTCAGAATTGCACCTTGCAATGCGGAGAAATTACTGTTTGTGCATTTACAATATTCATTGATTTTTGCCATTGAAAAACATCATGTTATTCATATACCAGAAATGTTTGAAGCTACTGACTGAATGAAAGGAGCTGGCATCTCACTCTCTTTGAATCTTCTTTATCATGCTAAGAGGAGCAGGAAAAAGCAAAAAATTTCAGAATTGCACCTTGCAATGTGGAGAAATTACTGTTTGTGCATTTACAATATTCATTGATTTTTGCCATTGAAAAACATCATGTTATTCATATACCAGAAATGTTTGAAGCTACTGACTGAATGAAAGGAGCTGGCATCTCACTCTCTTTGAATCTTCTTTATCATGCTAAGAGGAGCAGGAAAAAGCAAAAAATTTCAGAATTGCACCTTGCAATGTGGAGAAATTACTGTTTGTGCATTTACAATATTCATTGATTTTTACCATTGAAAAACATCCAGAAATGATTGAAGCTACTGACTGAATGAAAGTAGCTGGCATCTCACTCTCTTTGAATCTTCTTTATCATGCTAAGAGGAGCAGGAAAAAGCAAAAAATTTCAGACTTGCACCTTGCAATGCGGAGAAATTACTGTTTGTGCATTTACAATATTCATTGATTTTTGCCATTGAAAAACATCATGTTATTCATATACCAGAAATGTTTGAAGCTTCTGACTGAATGAAAGGAGCTGGCATCTCACTCTCTTTGAATCTTCTTTATCATGCTAAGAGGAGCAGGAAAAAGCAAAAAATTTCAGAATTGCACCTTGCAATGTGGAGAAATTACTGTTTGTGCATTTACAATATTCATTGATTTTTACCATTGAAAAACGTCCAGAAATGATTGAAGCTACTGACTGAATGAAAGTAGCTGGCATCTCACTCTCTTTGAATCTTCTTTATCATGCTAAGAGGAGCAGGAAAAAGCAAAAAATTTCAGACTTGCACCTTGCAATGCGGAGAAATTACTGTTTGTGCATTTACAATATTCATTGATTTTTGCCATTGAAAAACATCATGTTATTCATATACCAGAAATGTTTGAAGCTACTGACTGAATGAAAGGAGCTGGCATCTCACTCTCTTTGAATCTTCTTTATCATGCTAAGAGGAGCAGGAAAAAGCAAAAAATTTCAGAATTGCACCTTGCAATGTGGAGAAATTACTGTTTGTGCATTTACAATATTCATTGATTTTTACCATTGAAAAACGTCCAGAAATGATTGAAGCTACTGACTGAATGAAAGGAGCTGGCATCTCACTCTCTTTGAATCTTCTTTATCATGCTAAGAGGAGCAGGAAAAAGCAAAAAATTTCAGAATTGCACCTTGCAATGCGGAGAAATTACTGTTTGTGCATTTACAATATTCATTGATTTTTGCCATTGAAAAACATGTTATTCATATACCAGAAATGTTTGAAGCTACTGACTGAATGAAAGGAGCTGGCACCTCACTCTCTTTGAATCTTCTTTATCATGCTAAGAGGAGCGGGAAAAAGCAAAAAATTTCAGAATTGCACCTTGCAATGCGGAGAAATTACTGTTTGTGCATTTACAATATTCATTGATTTTTGCCATTGAAAAACATCATGTTATTCATATACCAGAAATGATTGAAGCTACTGACTGAATGAAAGGAGCTGGCATCTCACTCTCTTTGAATCTTCTTTATCATGCTAAGAGGAGCAGGAAAAAGTAAAAAATTTCAGAATTGCACCTTGCAATGCGGAGAAATTACTGTTTGTGCATTTATAATATTCAATGATTTTTGCCATTGAAAAACGTCCAGAAATGATTGAAGCTACTGACTGAACGAAAGGAGCTGGCATCTCACTCTCTTTGAATCTTCTTTATCATGCTAAGAGGAGCAGGAAAAAGCAAAAAATTTCAGAATTGCACCTTGCAATGCGGAGAAATTACTGTTTGTGCATTTACAATATTCATTGATTTTTGCCATTGAAAAACGTCCAGAAATGATTGAAGCTACTGACTGAATGAAAGGAGCTGGCATCTCACTCTCTTTGAATCTTCTTTATCATGCTAAGAGGAGCAGGAAAAAGCAAAAAATTTCAGAATTGCACCTTGCAATGCGGAGAAATTACTGTTTGTGCATTTACAATATTCATTGATTTTTGCCATTGAAAAACATCATGTTATTCATATACCAGAAATGTTTGAAGCTACTGACTGAATGAAAGGAGCTGACATCTCACTCTCTTTGAATCTTCTTTATCATGCTAAGAGGAGCAGGAAAAAGCAAAAAATTTCAGAATTGCACCTTGCAATGCGGAGAAATTACTGTTTGTGCATTTACAATATTCATTGATTTTTGCCATTGAAAAACGTCCAGAAATGATTGAAGCTACTGACTGAATGAAAGGAGCTGGCATCTCACTCTCTTTGAATCTTCTTTATCATGCTAAGAGGAGCAGGAAAAAGCAAAAAATTTCAGAATTGCACCTTGCAATGCGGAGAAATTACTGTTTGTGCATTTACAATATTCATTGATTTTTGCCATTGAAAAACATCATGTTATTCATATACCAGAAATGTTTGAAGCTACTGACTGAATGAAAGGAGCTGGCATCTCACTCTCTTTGAATCTTCTTTATCATGCTAAGAGGAGCAGGAAAAAGCAAAAAATTTCAGAATTGCACCTTGCAATGTGGAGAAATTACTGTTTGTGCATTTACAATATTCATTGATTTTTGCCATTGAAAAACATCATGTTATTCATATACCAGAAATGTTTGAAGCTACTGACTGAATGAAAGGAGCTGGCATCTCACTCTCTTTGAATCTTCTTTATCATGCTAAGAGGAGCAGGAAAAAGCAAAAAATTTCAGAATTGCACCTTGCAATGTGGAGAAATTACTGTTTGTGCATTTACAATATTCATTGATTTTTACCATTGAAAAACGTCCAGAAATGATTGAAGCTACTGACTGAATGAAAGTAGCTGGCATCTCACTCTCTTTGAATCTTCTTTATCATGCTAAGAGGAGCAGGAAAAAGCAAAAAATTTCAGACTTGCACCTTGCAATGCGGAGAAATTACTGTTTGTGCATTTACAATATTCATTGATTTTTGCCATTGAAAAACATCATGTTATTCATATACCAGAAATGTTTGATGCTTCTGACTGAATGAAAGGAGCTGGCATCTCACTCTCTTTGAATCTTCTTTATCATGCTAAGAGGAGCAGGAAAAAGCAAAAAATTTCAGAATTGCACCTTGCAATGTGGAGAAATTACTGTTTGTGCATTTACAATATTCATTGATTTTTACCATTGAAAAACGTCCAGAAATGATTGAAGCTACTGACTGAATGAAAGTAGCTGGCATCTCACTCTCTTTGAATCTTCTTTATCATGCTAAGAGGAGCAGGAAAAAGCAAAAAATTTCAGACTTGCACCTTGCAATGCGGAGAAATTACTGTTTGTGCATTTACAATATTCATTGATTTTTGCCATTGAAAAACATCATGTTATTCATATACCAGAAATGTTTGAAGATACTGACTGAATCAAAGGAGCTGGCATCTCACTCTCTTTGAATCTTCTTTATCATGCTAAGAGGAGCAGGAAAAAGCAAAAAATTTCAGAATTGCACCTTGCAATGCGGAGAAATTACTGTTTGTGCATTTACAATATTCATTGATTTTTGCCATTGAAAAACGTCCAGAAATGATTGAAGCTACTGACTGAATGAAAGGAGCTGGCATCTCACTCTCTTTGAATCTTCTTTATCATGCTAAGAGGAGCAGGAAAAAGCAAAAAATTTCAGAATTGCACCTTGCAATGCGGAGAAATTACTGTTTGTGCATTTACAATATTCATTGATTTTTGCCATTGATAAACGTCCAGAAATGATTGAAGCTACTGATTGAATGAAAGGAGCTGGCATCTCACTCTCTTTGAATCTTCTTTATCATGCTAAGAGGAGCAGGAAAAAGCAAAAAATTTCAGAATTGCACCTTGCAATGCGGAGAAATTACTGTTTGTGCATTTACAATATTCATTGATTTTTGCCATTGAAAAACATGTTATTCATATACCAGAAATGTTTGAAGCTACTGACTGAATGAAAGGAGCTGGCACCTCACTCTCTTTGAATCTTCTTTATCATGCTAAGAGGAGCAGGAAAAAGCAAAAAATTTCAGAATTGCACCTTGCAATGCGGAGAAATTACTGTTTGTGCATTTACAATATTCATTGATTTTTGCCATTGAAAAACATCATGTTATTCATATACCAGAAATGTTTGAAGCTACTGACTGAATGAAAGGAGTTGGCATCTCACTCTCTTTGAATCTTCTTTATCATGCTAAGAGGAGCAGGAAAAAGCAAAAAATTTCAGAATTGCACCTTGCAATGCGGAGAAATTACTGTTTGTGCATTTACAATATTCATTGATTTTTGCCATTGAAAAACATCATGTTATTCATATACCAGAAATGTTTGAAGCTACTGACTGAATGAAAGGAGCTGGCATCTCACTCTCTTTGAATCTTCTTTATCATGCTAAGAGGAGCAGGAAAAAGCAAAAAATTTTAGAATTGCACATTGCAATGTGGAGAAATTACTGTTTGTGCATTTACAATATTCATTGATTTTTACCATTGAAAAACGTCCAGAAATGATTGAAGCTACTGACTGAATGAAAGTAGCTGGCATCTCACTCTCTTTGAATCTTCTTTATCATGCTAAGAGGAGCAGGAAAAAGCAAAAAATTTCAGACTTGCACCTTGCAATGCGGAGAAATTACTGTTTGTGCATTTACAATATTCATTGATTTTTGCCATTGAAAAACATCATGTTATTCATATTCCAGAAATGTTTGAAGCTACTGACTGAATGAAAGGAGCTGGCATCTCACTCTCTTTGAATCTTCTTTATCATGCTAAGAGGAGCAGGAAAAAGCAAAAAATTTCAGAATTGCACCTTGCAATGCGGAGAAATTACTGTTTGTGCATTTACAATATTCATTGATTTTTGCCATTGAAAAACGTCCAGAAATGATTGAAGCTACTGACTGAATGAAAGGAGCTGGCATCTCACTCTCTTTGAATCTTCTTTATCATGCTAAGAGGAGCAGGAAAAAGCAAAAAATTTCAGAATTGCACCTTGCAATGCGGAGAAATTACTGTTTGTGCATTTACAATATTCATTGATTTTTGCCATTGAAAAACGTCCAGAAATGATTGAAGCTACTGACTGAATGAAAGGAGCTGGCATCTCACTCTCTTTGAATCTTCTTTATCATGCTAAGAGGAGCAGGAAAAAGCAAAAAATTTCAGAATTGCACCTTGCAATGCGGAGAAATTACTGTTTGTGCATTTACAATATTCATTGATTTTAGCCATTGAAAAACATCATGTTATTCATATACCAGAAATGTTTGAAGCTACTGACTGAATGAAAGGAGCTGACATCTCACTCTCTTTGAATCTTCTTTATCATGCTAAGAGGAGCAGGAAAAAGCAAAAAATTTCAGAATTGCACCTTGCAATGCGGAGAAATTACTGTTTGTGCATTTACAATATTCATTGATTTTTGCCATTGAAAAACGTCCAGAAATGATTGAAGCTACTGACTGAATGAAAGGAGCTGGCATCTCACTCTCTTTGAATCTTCTTTATCATGCTAAGAGGAGCAGGAAAAAGCAAAAAATTTCAGAATTGCACCTTGCAATGCGGAGAAATTACTGTTTGTGCATTTACAATATTCATTGATTTTTGCCATTGAAAAACATCATGTTATTCATATACCAGAAATGTTTGAAGCTACTGACTGAATGAAAGGAGCTGGCATCTCACTCTCTTTGAATCTTCTTTATCATGCTAAGAGGAGCAGGAAAAAGCAAAAAATTTCAGAATTGCACCTTGCAATGTGGAGAAATTACTGTTTGTGCATTTACAATATTCATTGATTTTTGCCATTGAAAAACGTCCAGAAATGATTGAAGCTACTGACTGAATGAAAGGAGCTGGCATCTCACTCTCTTTGAATCTTCTTTATCATGCTAAGAGGAGCAGGAAAAAGCAAAAAATTTCAGAATTGCACCTTGCAATGCGGAGAAATTACTGTTTGTGCATTTACAATATTCATTGATTTTTGCCATTGATAAACGTCCAGAAATGATTGAAGCTACTGATTGAATGAAAGGAGCTGGCATCTCACTCTCTTTGAATCTTCTTTATCATGCTAAGAGGAGCAGGAAAAAGCAAAAAATTTCAGAATTGCACCTTGCAATGCGGAGAAATTACTGTTTGTGCATTTACAATATTCATTGATTTTTGCCATTGAAAAACATGTTATTCATATACCAGAAATGTTTGAAGCTACTGACTGAATGAAAGGAGCTGGCACCTCACTCTCTTTGAATCTTCTTTATCATGCTAAGAGGAGCAGGAAAAAGCAAAAAATTTCAGAATTGCACCTTGCAATGCGGAGAAATTACTGTTTGTGCATTTACAATATTCATTGATTTTTGCCATTGAAAAACATCATGTTATTCATATACCAGAAATGTTTGAAGCTACTGACTGAATGAAAGGAGTTGGCATCTCACTCTCTTTGAATCTTCTTTATCATGCTAAGAGGAGCAGGAAAAAGCAAAAAATTTCAGAATTGCACCTTGCAATGCGGAGAAATTACTGTTTGTGCATTTACAATATTCATTGATTTTTGCCATTGAAAAACATCATGTTATTCATATACCAGAAATGTTTGAAGCTACTGACTGAATGAAAGGAGCTGGCATCTCACTCTCTTTGAATCTTCTTTATCATGCTAAGAGGAGCAGGAAAAAGCAAAAAATTTTAGAATTGCACATTGCAATGTGGAGAAATTACTGTTTGTGCATTTACAATATTCATTGATTTTTACCATTGAAAAACGTCCAGAAATGATTGAAGCTACTGACTGAATGAAAGTAGCTGGCATCTCACTCTCTTTGAATCTTCTTTATCATGCTAAGAGGAGCAGGAAAAAGCAAAAAATTTCAGACTTGCACCTTGCAATGCGGAGAAATTACTGTTTGTGCATTTACAATATTCATTGATTTTTGCCATTGAAAAACATCATGTTATTCATATTCCAGAAATGTTTGAAGCTACTGACTGAATGAAAGGAGCTGGCATCTCACTCTCTTTGAATCTTCTTTATCATGCTAAGAGGAGCAGGAAAAAGCAAAAAATTTCAGAATTGCACCTTGCAATGCGGAGAAATTACTGTTTGTGCATTTACAATATTCATTGATTTTTGCCATTGAAAAACGTCCAGAAATGATTGAAGCTACTGACTGAATGAAAGGAGCTGGCATCTCACTCTCTTTGAATCTTCTTTATCATGCTAAGAGGAGCAGGAAAAAGCAAAAAATTTCAGAATTGCACCTTGCAATGCGGAGAAATTACTGTTTGTGCATTTACAATATTCATTGATTTTTGCCATTGAAAAACGTCCAGAAATGATTGAAGCTACTGACTGAATGAAAGGAGCTGGCATCTCACTCTCTTTGAATCTTCTTTATCATGCTAAGAGGAGCAGGAAAAAGCAAAAAATTTCAGAATTGCACCTTGCAATGCGGAGAAATTACTGTTTGTGCATTTACAATATTCATTGATTTTAGCCATTGAAAAACATCATGTTATTCATATACCAGAAATGTTTGAAGCTACTGACTGAATGAAAGGAGCTGACATCTCACTCTCTTTGAATCTTCTTTATCATGCTAAGAGGAGCAGGAAAAAGCAAAAAATTTCAGAATTGCACCTTGCAATGCGGAGAAATTACTGTTTGTGCATTTACAATATTCATTGATTTTTGCCATTGAAAAACGTCCAGAAATGATTGAAGCTACTGACTGAATGAAAGGAGCTGGCATCTCACTCTCTTTGAATCTTCTTTATCATGCTAAGAGGAGCAGGAAAAAGCAAAAAATTTCAGAATTGCACCTTGCAATGCGGAGAAATTACTGTTTGTGCATTTACAATATTCATTGATTTTTGCCATTGAAAAACATCATGTTATTCATATACCAGAAATGTTTGAAGCTACTGACTGAATGAAAGGAGCTGGCATCTCACTCTCTTTGAATCTTCTTTATCATGCTAAGAGGAGCAGGAAAAAGCAAAAAATTTCAGAATTGCACCTTGCAATGTGGAGAAATTACTGTTTGTGCATTTACAATATTCATTGATTTTTACCATTGAAAAACGTCCAGAAATGATTGAAGCTACTGACTGAATGAAAGGAGCTGGCATCTCACTCTCTTTGAATCTTCTTTATCATGCTAAGAGGAGCAGGAAAAAGCAAAAAATTTCAGAATTGCACCTTGCAATGCGGAGAAATTACTGTTTGTGCATTTACAATATTCATTGATTTTTGCCATTGAAAAACGTCCAGAAATGATTGAAGATACTGACTGAATGAAAGGAGCTGGCATCTCACTCTCTTTGAATCTTCTTTATCATGCTAAGAGGAGCAGGAAAAAGCAAAAAATTTCAGAATTGCACCTTGCAATGCGGAGAAATTACTGTTTGTGCATTTACAATATTCATTGATTTTAGCCATTGAAAAACATCATGTTATTCATATACCAGAAATGTTTGAAGCTACTGACTGAATGAAAGGAGCTGACATCTCACTCTCTTTGAATCTTCTTTATCATGCTAAGAGGAGCAGGAAAAAGCAAAAAATTTCAGAATTGCACCTTGCAATGCGGAGAAATTACTGTTTGTGCATTTACAATATTCATTGATTTTTGCCATTGAAAAACGTCCAGAAATGATTGAAGCTACTGACTGAATGAAAGGAGCTGGCATCTCACTCTCTTTGAATCTTCTTTATCATGCTAAGAGGAGCAGGAAAAAGCAAAAAATTTCAGAATTGCACCTTGCAATGCGGAGAAATTACTGTTTGTGCATTTACAATATTCATTGATTTTTGCCATTGAAAAACATCATGTTATTCATATACCAGAAATGTTTGAAGCTACTGACTGAATGAAAGGAGCTGGCATCTCACTCTCTTTGAATCTTCTTTATCATGCTAAGAGGAGCAGGAAAAAGCAAAAAATTTCAGAATTGCACCTTGCAATGTGGAGAAATTACTGTTTGTGCATTTACAATATTCATTGATTTTTACCATTGAAAAACGTCCAGAAATGATTGAAGCTACTGACTGAATGAAAGTAGCTGGCATCTCACTCTCTTTGAATCTTCTTTATCATGCTAAGAGGAGCAGGAAAAAGCAAAAAATTTCAGACTTGCACCTTGCAATGCGGAGAAATTACTGTTTGTGCATTTACAATATTCATTGATTTTTGCCATTGAAAAACATCATGTTATTCATATACCAGAAATGTTTGAAGCTACTGACTGAATGAAAGGAGCTGGCATCTCACTCTCTTTGAATCTTCTTTATCATGCTAAGAGGAGCAGGAAAAAGCAAAAAATTTCAGAATTGCACCTTGCAATGCGGAGAAATTACTGTTTGTGCATTTACAATATTCATTGATTTTTGCCATTGAAAAACGTCCAGAAATGATTGAAGCTACTGACTGAATGAAAGGAGCTGGCATCTCACTCTCTTTGAATCTTCTTTATCATGCTAAGAGGAGCAGGAAAAAGCAAAAAATTTCAGAATTGCACCTTGCAATGCGGAGAAATTACTGTTTGTGCATTTACAATATTCATTGATTTTTGCCATTGAAAAACGTCCAGAAATGATTGAAGCTACTGACTGAATGAAAGGAGCTGGCATCTCACTCTCTTTGAATCTTCTTTATCATGCTAAGAGGAGCAGGAAAAAGCAAAAAATTTCAGAATTGCACCTTGCAATGCGGAGAAATTACTGTTTGTGCATTTACAATATTCATTGATTTTTGCCATTGAAAAACATGTTATTCATATACCAGAAATGTTTGAAGCTACTGACTGAATGAAAGGAGCTGGCACCTCACTCTCTTTGAATCTTCTTTATCATGCTAAGAGGAGCGGGAAAAAGCAAAAAATTTCAGAATTGCACCTTGCAATGCGGAGAAATTACTGTTTGTGCATTTACAATATTCATTGATTTTTGCCATTGAAAAACGTCCAGAAATGATTGAAGGTACTGACTGAATGAAAGGAGCTGGCATCTCACTCTCTTTGAATCTTCTTTATCATGCTAAGAGGAGCAGGAAAAAGCAAAAAATTTCAGAATTGCACCTTGCAATGCGGAGAAATTACTGTTTGTGCATTTACAATATTCATTGATTTTTGCCATTGAAAAACGTCCAGAAATGATTGAAGCTACTGACTGAATGAAAGGAGCTGGCATCTCACTCTCTTTGAATCTTCTTTTTCATGCTAAGAGGAGCAGGAAAAAGCAAAAAATTTCAGAATTGCAACTTGCAATGCGGAGAAATTACTGTTTGTGCATTTACAATATTCATTGATTTTTGCCATTGAAAAACATCATGTTATTCATATACCAGAAATGTTTGAAGCTACTGACTGAATGAAAGGAGTTGGCATCTCACTCTCTTTGAATCTTCTTTATCATGCTAAGAGGAGCAGGAAAAAGCAAAAAATTTCAGAATTGCACCTTGCAATGTGGAGAAATAACTGTTTGTGCATTTACAATATTCATTGATTTTTACCATTGAAAAACGTCCAGAAATGATTGAAGCTACTGACTGAATGAAAGTAGCTGGCATCTCACTCTCTTTGAATCTTCTTTATCATGCTAAGAGGAGCAGGAAAAAGCAAAAAATTTCAGACTTGCACCTTGCAATGCGGAGAAATTACTGTTTGTGCATTTACAATATTCATTGATTTTTGCCATTGAAAAACATCATGTTATTCATATACCAGAAATGTTTGAAGCTACTGACTGAATGAAAGGAGCTGGCATCTCACTCTCTTTGAATCTTCTTTATCATGCTAAGAGGAGCAGGAAAAAGCAAAAAATTTCAGAATTGCACCTTGCAATGTGGAGAAATTACTGTTTGTGCATTTACAATATTCATTGATTTTTACCATTGAAAAACGTAGAGAAATGATTGAAGCTACTGACTGAATGAAAGGAGCTGGCATCTCACTCTCTTTGAATCTTCTTTATCATGCTAAGAGGAGCAGGAAAAAGCAAAAAATTTCAGAATTGCACCTTGCAATGCGGAGAAATTACTGTTTGTGCATTTACAATATTCATTGATTTTTGCCATTGAAAAACATGTTATTCATATACCAGAAATGTTTGAAGCTACTGACTTAATGAAAGGAGCTGGCACCTCACTCTCTTTGAATCTTCTTTATCATGCTAAGAGGAGCGGGAAAAAGCAAAAAATTTCAGAATTGCACCTTGCAATGCGGAGAAATTACTGTTTGTGCATTTACAATATTCATTGATTTTTGCCATTGAAAAACGTCCAGAAATGATTGAAGGTACTGACTGAATGAAAGGAGCTGGCATCTCACTCTCTTTGAATCTTCTTTATCATGCTAAGAGGAGCAGGAAAAAGCAAAAAATTTCAGAATTGCACCTTGCAATGCGGAGAAATTACTGTTTGTGCATTTACAATATTCATTGATTTTTGCCATTGAAAAACATGTTATTCATATACCAGAAATGTTTGAAGCTACTGACTGAATGAAAGGAGCTGGCACCTCACTCTCTTTGAATCTTCTTTATCATGCTAAGAGGAGCGGGAAAAAGCAAAAAATTTCAGAATTGCACCTTGCAATGCGGAGAAATTACTGTTTGTGCATTTACAATATTCATTGATTTTTGCCATTGAAAAACGTCCAGAAATTATTGAAGGTACTGACTGAATGAAAGGAGCTGGCATCTCACTCTCTTTGAATCTTCTTTATCATGCTAAGAGGAGCAGGAAAAAGCAAAAAATTTCAGAATTGCACCTTGCAATGCGGAGAAATTACTGTTTGTGCATTTACAATATTCATTGATTTTTGCCATTGAAAAACGTCCAGAAATGATTGAAGCTACTGACTGAATGAAAGGAGCTGGCATCTCACTCTCTTTGAATCTTCTTTATCATGCTAAGAGGAGCAGGAAAAAGCAAAAAATTTCAGAATTGCACCTTGCAATGCGGAGAAATTACTGTTTGTGCATTTACAATATTCATTGATTTTTGCCATTGAAAAACATCATGTTATTCATATACCAGAAATGTTTGAAGCTACTGACTGAATGAAAGGAGTTGGCATCTCACTCTCTTTGAATCTTCTTTATCATGCTAAGAGGAGCAGGAAAAAGCAAAAAATTTCAGAATTGCACCTTGCAATGTGGAGAAATAACTGTTTGTGCATTTACAATATTCATTGATTTTTACCATTGAAAAACGTCCAGAAATGATTGAAGCTACTGACTGAATGAAAGTAGCTGGCATCTCACTCTCTTTGAATCTTCTTTATCATGCTAAGAGGAGCAGGAAAAAGCAAAAAATTTCAGACTTGCACCTTGCAATGCGGAGAAATTACTGTTTGTGCATTTACAATATTCATTGATTTTTGCCATTGAAAAACATCATGTTATTCATATACCAGAAATGTTTGAAGCTACTGACTGAATGAAAGGAGCTGGCATCTCACTCTCTTTGAATCTTCTTTATCATGCTAAGAGGAGCAGGAAAAAGCAAAAAATTTCAGAATTGCACCTTGCAATGTGGAGAAATTACTGTTTGTGCATTTACAATATTCATTGATTTTTACCATTGAAAAACGTCCAGAAATGATTGAAGCTACTGACTGAATGAAAGGAGCTGGCATCTCACTCTCTTTGAATCTTCTTTATCATGCTAAGAGGAGCAGGAAAAAGCAAAAAATTTCAGAATTGCACCTTGCAATGCGGAGAAATTACTGTTTGTGCATTTACAATATTCATTGATTTTTGCCATTGAAAAACATGTTATTCATATACCAGAAATGTTTGAAGCTACTGACTGAATGAAAGGAGCTGGCACCTCACTCTCTTTGAATCTTCTTTATCATGCTAAGAGGAGCGGGAAAAAGCAAAAAATTTCAGAATTGCACCTTGCAATGCGGAGAAATTACTGTTTGTGCATTTACAATATTCATTGATTTTTGCCATTGAAAAACGTCCAGAAATGATTGAAGGTACTGACTGAATGAAAGGAGCTGGCATCTCACTCTCTTTGAATCTTCTTTATCATGCTAAGAGGAGCAGGAAAAAGCAAAAAATTTCAGAATTGCACCTTGCAATGCGGAGAAATTACTGTTTGTGCATTTACAATATTCATTGATTTTTGCCATTGAAAAACATGTTATTCATATACCAGAAATGTTTGAAGCTACTGACTGAATGAAAGGAGCTGGCACCTCACTCTCTTTGAATCTTCTTTATCATGCTAAGAGGAGCGGGAAAAAGCAAAAAATTTCAGAATTGCACCTTGCAATGCGGAGAAATTACTGTTTGTGCATTTACAATATTCATTGATTTTTGCCATTGAAAAATGTCCAGAAATGATTGAAGGTACTGACTGAATGAAAGGAGCTGGCATCTCATTCTCTTTGAATCTTCTTTATCATGCTAAGAGGAGCAGGAAAAAGCAAAAAATTTCAGAATTGCACCTTGCAATGCGGAGAAATTACTGTTTGTGCATTTACAATATTCATTGATTTTTGCCATTGAAAAACGTCCAGAAATGATTGAAGCTACTGACTGAATGAAAGGAGCTGGCATCTCACTCTCTTTGAATCTTCTTTATCATGCTAAGAGGAGCAGGAAAAAGCAAAAAATTTCAGAATTGCACCTTGCAATGCGGAGAAATTACTGTTTGTGCATTTACAATATTCATTGATTTTTGCCATTGAAAAACATCATGTTATTCATATACCAGAAATGTTTGAAGCTACTGACTGAATGAAAGGAGCTGGCATCTCACTCTCTTTGAATCTTCTTTATCATGCTAAGAGGAGCAGGAAAAAGCAAAAAATTTCAGAATTGCACCTTGCAATGTGGAGAAATTACTGTTTGTGCATTTACAATATTCATTGATTTTTACCATTGAAAAACGTCCAGAAATGATTGAAGCTACTGACTGAATGAAAGTAGCTGGCATCTCACTCTCTTTGAATCTTCTTTATCATGCTAAGAGGAGCAGGAAAAAGCAAAAAATTTCAGACTTGCACCTTGCAATGCGGAGAAATTACTGTTTGTGCATTTACAATATTCATTGATTTTTGCCATTGAAAAACATCATGTTATTCATATACCAGAAATGTTTGAAGCTACTGACTGAATGAAAGGAGCTGGCATCTCACTCTCTTTGAATCTTCTTTATCATGCTAAGAGGAGCAGGAAAAAGCAAAAAATTTCAGACTTGCACCTTGCAATGCGGAGAAATTACTGTTTGTGCATTTACAATATTCATTGATTTTTGCCATTGAAAAACATCATGTTATTCATATACCAGAAATGTTTGAAGCTACTGACTGAATGAAAGGAGCTGGCATCTCACTCTCTTTGAATCTTCTTTATCATGCTAAGAGGAGCAGGAAAAAGCAAAAAATTTCAGAATTGCACCTTGCAATGCGGAGAAATTACTGTTTGTGCATTTACAAAATTCATTGATTTTTGCCATTGAAAAACGTCCAGAAATGATTGAAGGTACTGACTGAATGAAAGGAGCTGGCATCTCACTCTCTTTGAATCTTCTTTATCATGCTAAGAGAAGCAGGAAAAAGCAAAAAATTTTAGAATTGCACATTGCAATGTGGAGAAATTACTGTTTGTGCATTTACAATATTCATTGATTTTTACCATTGAAAAACGTCCAGAAATGATTGAAGCTACTGACTGAATGAAAGTAGCTGGCATCTCACTCTCTTTGAATCTTCTTTATCATGCTAAGAGGAGCAGGAAAAAGCAAAAAATTTCAGACTTGCACCTTGCAATGCGGAGAAATTACTGTTTGTGCATTTACAATATTCATTGATTTTTGCCATTGAAAAACATCATGTTATTCATATACCAGAAATGTTTGAAGCTACTGACTGAATGAAAGGAGCTGGCATATCACTCTCTTTGAATCTTCTTTATCATGCTAAGAGGAGCAGGAAAAAGCAAAAAATTTCAGAATTGCACCTTGCAATGCGGAGAAATTACTGTTTGTGCATTTACAATATTCATTGATTTTTGCCTTTGAAAAACGTCCAGAAATGATTGAAGCTACTGACTGAATGAAAGGAGCTGGCATCTCACTCTCTTTGAATCTTCTTTATCATGCTAAGAGGAGCAGGAAAAAGCAAAAAATTTCAGAATTGCACCTTGCAATGCGGAGAAATTACTGTTTGTGCATTTACAATATTCATTGATTTTTGCCATTGAAAAACGTCCAGAAATGATTGAAGCTACTGACTGAATGAAAGGAGCTGGCATCTCACTCTCTTTGATTCTTCTTTATCATGCTAAGAGGAGCAGGAAAAAGCAAAAAATTTCAGAATTGCACCTTGCAATGCGGAGAAATTACTGTTTGTGCATTTACAATATTCATTGATTTTTGCCATTGAAAAACATGTTATTCATATACCAGAAATGTTTGAAGCTACTGACTGAATGAAAGGAGCTGGCACCTCACTCTCTTTGAATCTTCTTTATCATGCTAAGAGGAGCAGGAAAAAGCAAAAAATTTCAGAATTGCACCTTGCAATGCGGAGAAATTACTGTTTGTGCATTTACAATATTCATTGATTTTTGCCATTGAAAAACGTCCAGAAATGATTGAAGCTACTGACTGAATGAAAGGAGCTGGCATCTCACTCTCTTTGAATCTTCTTTATCATGCTAAGAGGAGCAGGAAAACGCAAAAAATTTCAGAATTGCACCTTGCAATGCGGAGAAATTACTGTTTGTGCATTTACAATATTCATTGATTTTTGCCATTGAAAAACGTCCAGAAATGATTGAAGCTACTGACTGAATGAAAGGAGCTGACATCTCACTCTCTTTGAATCTTCTTTATCATGCTAAGAGGAGCAGGAAAAAGCAAAAAATTTCAGAATTGCACCTTGCAATGCGGAGAAATTACAGTTTGTGCATTTACAATATTCATTGATTTTTGCCATTGAAAAACATCCAGAAATGATTGAAGCTACTGACTGAATGAAAGAAGCTGGCATCTCACTCTCTTTGAATCTTCTTTATCATGCTAAGAGGAGCAGGAAAAAGCAAAAAATTTCAGAATTGCACCTTGCAATGCGGAGAAATTACTGTTTGTGCATTTACAATATTCATTGATTTTTGCCATTGAAAAACATCATGTTATTCATATACCAGAAATGTTTGAAGCTACTGACTGAATGAAAGGAGCTGGCATCTCACTCTCTTTGAATCTTCTTTATCATGCTAAGAGGAGCAGGAAAAAGCAAAAAATTTCAGAATTGCACCTTGCAATGTGGAGAAATTACTGTTTGTGCATTTACAATATTCATTGATTTTTACCATTGAAAAACGTCCAGAAATGATTGAAGCTACTGACTGAATGAAAGTAGCTGGCATCTCACTCTCTTTGAATCTTCTTTATCATGCTAAGAGGAGCAGGAAAAAGCAAAAAATTTCAGACTTGCACCTTGCAATGCGGAGAAATTACTGTTTGTGCATTTACAATATTCATTGATTTTTGCCATTGAAAAACATCATGTTATTCATATACCAGAAATGTTTGAAGCTACTGACTGAATGAAAGGAGCTGGCATCTCACTCTCTTTGAATCTTCTTTATCATGCTAAGAGGAGCAGGAAAAAGCAAAAAATTTCAGACTTGCACCTTGCAATGCGGAGAAATTACTGTTTGTGCATTTACAATATTCATTGATTTTTGCCATTGAAAAACATCATGTTATTCATATACCAGAAATGTTTGAAGCTACTGACTGAATGAAAGGAGCTGGCATCTCACTCTCTTTGAATCTTCTTTATCATGCTAAGAGGAGCAGGAAAAAGCAAAAAATTTCAGAATTGCACCTTGCAATGCGGAGAAATTACTGTTTGTGCATTTACAATATTCATTGATTTTTGCCATTGAAAAACGTCCAGAAATGATTGAAGGTACTGACTGAATGAAAGGAGCTGGCATCTCACTCTCTTTGAATCTTCTTTAGCATGCTAAGAGGAGCAGGAAAAAGCAAAAAATTTCAGAATTGCACCTTGCAATGCGGAGAAATTACTGTTTGTGCATTAACAATATTCATTGATTTTTGCCATTGAAAAACGTCCAGAAATGATTGAAGCTACTGACTGAATGAAAGGAGCTGGCATCTCACTCTCTTTGAATCTTCTTTATCATGCTAAGAGGAGCAGGAAAAAGCAAAAAATTTCAGAATTGCACCTTGCAATGCGGAGAAATTACAGTTTGTGCATTTACAATATTCATTGATTTTTGCCATTGAAAAACGTCCAGAAATGATTGAAGCTACTGACTGAATGAAAGGAGCTGGCATCTCACTCTCTTTGAATCTTCTTTATCATGCTAAGAGGAGCAGGAAAAAGCAAAAAATTTCAGAATTGCACCTTGCAATGCGGAGAAATTACTGTTTGTGCATTTACAATATTCATTGATTTTTGCGATTGAAAAACATCATGTTATTCATATACCAGAAATGATTGAAGCTACTGACTGAACGAAAGGAGCTGGCATCTCACTCTCTTTGAATCTTCTTTATCATGCTAAGAGGAGCAGGAAAAAGTAAAAAATTTCAGAATTGCACCTTGCAATGCGGAGAAATTACTGTTTGTGCATTTACAATATTCAATGATTTTTGCCATTGAAAAACGTCCAGAAATGATTGAAGCTACTGACTGAATGAAAGGAGCTGGCATCTCACTCTCTTTGAATCTTGTTTATCATGCTAAGAGGAGCAGGAAAAAGCAAAAAATTTCAGAATTGCACCTTGCAATGCGGAGAAATTACTGTTTGTGCATTTACAATATTCATTGATTTTTGCCATTGAAAAACGTCCAGAAATGATTGAAGCTACTGACTGAATGAAAGGAGCTGGCATCTCACTCTCTTTGAATCTTCTTTATCATGCTAAGAGGAGCAGGAAAAAACAAAAAATTTCAGAATTGCACCTTGCAATGCGGAAAAATTACTGTTTGTGCATTTACAATATTCATTGATTTTTGCTATTGAAAAACATCATGTTATTCATATACCAGAAATGATTGAAGCTACTGACTGAATGAAAGGAGCTGGCATCTCACTCTCTTTGAATCTTCTTTATCATGCTAAGAGGAGCAGGAAAAAGCAAAAAATTTCAGAATTGCACCTTGCAATGCGGAGAAATTACAGTTTGTGCATTTACAATATTCATTGATTTTTGCCATTGAAAAACGTCCAGAAATGATTGAAGCTACTGACTGAATGAAAGGAGCTGGCATCTCACTCTCTTTGAATCTTCTTTATCATGCTAAGAGGAGCAGGAAAAAGCAAAAAATTTCAGAATTGCACCTTGCAATGCGGAGAAATTACTGTTTGTGCATTTACAATATTCATTGATTTTTGCCATTGAAAAACGTCCAGAAATGATTGAAGGTACTGACTGAATGAAAGGAGCTGGCATATCACTCTCTTTGAATCTTCTTTATCATCCTAAGAGGAGCAGGAAAAAGCAAAAAATTTCAGAATTGCACCTTGCAATGCGGAGAAATTACTGTTTGTGCATTTACAATATTCATTGATTTTTGCCATTGAAAAACGTCCAGAAATGATTGAAGCTACTGACTGAATGAAAGGAGCTGGCATCTCACTCTCTTTGAATCTTCTTTATCATGCTAAGAGGAGCAGGAAAAGCAAAAAATTTCAGAATTGCACCTTGCAATGCGGAGAAATTACTGTTTGTGCATTTACAATATTCATTGATTTTTGCCATTGAAAAATGTCCAGAAATGATTGAAGCTACTGACTGAATGAAAGGAGCTGGCATCTCACTCTCTTTGAATATTCTTTATCATGCTAAGAGGAGCAGGAAAAAGCAAAAAATTTCAGAATTGCGCCTTGCAATGCGGAGAAATTACTGTTTGTGCATTTACAAAATTCATTGATTTTTGCCATTGAAAAACATCATGTTATTCATATACCAGAAATGATTGAAGCTACTGACTGAAGGAAAGGAGCTGGCATCTCACTCTCTTTGAATCTTCTTTATCATGCTAAGAGGAGCAGGAAAAAGCAAAAAATTTCAGAATTGCACCTTGCAATGCGGAGAAATTACTGTTTGTGCATTTACAATATTCATTGATTTTTGCCATTGAAAAACATCCAGAAATGATTGAAGCTACTGACTGAATGAAAGGAGCTGGCATCTCACTCTCTTTGAATCTTCTTTATCATGCTAAGAGGAGCAGGAAAAAGCAAAAAATTTCAGAATTGCACCTTGCAATGCGGAGAAATTACTGTTTGTGCTACTCTTAGCATGATAAAGAAGATTCAAAGAGAGTGAGATGCCAGCTCCTTTCATTCAGTCAGTAGCTTCAATCATTTCTGGACATTTTTCAATGGCAAAAATCAATGAATATTGTAAATGCACAAACAGTAATTTCTCCGCATTGCAAGGTGCAATTCTGAAATTTTTTGCTTTTTCCTGCTCCTCTTAGCATGATAAAGAAGATTCAAAGAGAGTGAGATGCCAGCTCCTTTCATTCAGTCAGTAGCTTCAATCATTTCTGGACGTTTTTCAATGGCAAAAATCAATGAATATTGTAAATGCACAAACAGTAATTTCTCCGCATTGCAAGGTGCAATTCTGAAATTTTTTGCTTTTTCCTGCTCCTCTTAGCATGATAAAGAAGATTCAAAGAGAGTGAGATGCCAGCTCCTTTCATTCAGTCAGTAGCTTCAATCATTTCTGGACGTTTTTCAATGGCAAAAATCAATGAATATTGTAAATGCACAAACAGTAATTTCTCCGCATTGCAAGGTGCAATTCTGAAATTTTTTGCTTTTTCCTGCTCCTCTTAGCATGATAAAGAAGATTCAAAGAGAGTGAGATGTCAGCTCCTTTCATTCAGTCAGTAGCTTCAAACATTTCTGGTATATGAATAACATGATGTTTTTCAATGGCAAAAATCAATGAATATTGTAAATGCACAAACAGTAATTTCTCCGCATTGCAAGGTGCAATTCTGAAATTTTTTGCTTTTTCCTGCTCCTCTTAGCATGATAAAGAAGATTCAAAGAGAGTGAGATGCCAGCTCCTTTCATTCAGTCAGTAGCTTCAATCATTTCTGGTATATGAATAACATGATGTTTTTCAATGGCAAAAATCAATGAATTTTGTAAATGCACAAACAGTAATTTCTCAGCATTGCAAGGTGCAATTCTGAAATTTTTTGCTTTTTCCTGCTCCTCTTAGCATGATAAAGAAGATTCAAAGAGAGTGAGATGCCAGCTCCTTTCATTGTCAGTAGCTTCAATCATTTCTGGACGTTTTTCAATGGCAAAAATCAATGAATATTGTAAATGCACAAACAGTAATTTCTCCGCATTGCAAGGTGCAATTCTGAAATTTTTTGCTTTTTCCTGCTCCTCTTAGCATTATGAAGAAGATTCAAAGAGAGTGAGATACCAGCTCCTTTCATTCAGTCAGTAGCTTCAAACATTTCTGGTATATGAATAACATGATGTTTTTCAATGGCAAAAATCAATGAATATTGTAAATGCACAAACAGTAATTTCTCCGCATTGCAAGGTGCAATTCTGAAATTTTTTGCTTTTTCCTGCTCCTCTTAGCATGATAAAGAAGATTCAAAGAGAGTGAGATGCCAGCTCCTTTCGTTCAGTCAGTAGCTTCAATCATTTCTGGACGTTTTTCAATGGCAAAAATCATTGAATATTGTAAATGCACAAACAGTAATTTCTCCGCATTGCAAGGTGCAATTCTGAAATTTTTTACTTTTTCCTGCTCCTCTTAGCATGATAAAGAAGATTCAAAGAGAGTGAGATGCCATCTCCTTTCATTCAGTCAGTAGCTTCAATCATTTCTGGACGTTTTTCAATTGCAAAAATCAATGAATATTGTAAATGCACAAACAGTAATTTCTCCGCATTGCAAGGTGCAATTCTGAAATTTTTTGCTTTTTCCTGCTCCTCTTAGCATGATAAAGAAGATTCAAAGAGAGTGAGATGCCAGCTCCTTTCATTCAGTCAGTAGCTTCAATCATTTCTGGACGTTTTTCAATGGCAAAAATCAATGAATATTGTAAATGCACAAACAGTAATTTCTCCGCATTGCAAGGTGCAATTCTGAAATTTTTTGCTTTTTCCTGCTCCTTTTAGCATGATAAACAATATTCAAAGAGAGTGAGATGCCAGCTCCTTTCGTTCAGTCAGTAGCTTCAATCATTTATGGACGTTTTTCAATTGCAAAAATCATTGAATATTGTAAATGCACAAACAGTAATTTCTCCGCATTGCAAGGTGCAATTCTGAAATTTTTGACTTTTTCCTGCTCCTCTTAGCATGATAAAGAAGATTCAAAGAGAGTGAGATGCCAGCTCCTTTCATTCAGTCAGTAGCTTCAATCATTTCTGGTATATGAATAACATGATGTTTTTCAATCGCAAAAATCAATGAATATTGTAAATGCACAAACAGTAATTTCTCCGCATTGCAAGGTGCAATTCTGAAATTTTTTGCTTTTTCCTGCTCCTCTTAGCATGATAAAGAAGATTCAAAGAGAGTGAGATGCCAGCTCCTTTCATTCAGTCAGTAGCTTCAATCATTTCCGGACGTTTTTCAATGGCAAAAATCAATGAATATTGTAAATGCACAAACAGTAATTTCTCCGCATTGCAAGGTGTAATTCTGAAATTTTTTGCTTTTTCCTGCTCCTCTTAGCATGATAAAGAAGATTCAAAGAGAGTGAGATGCCAGCTCCTTTCCTTCAGTCAGTAGCTTCAATCATTTCTGGTATATGAATAACATGATGTTTTTCAATGGCAAAAATCAATGAATTTTGTAAATGCACAAACAGTAATTTCTCCGCATTGCAAGGCGCAATTCTGAAATTTTTGCTTTTTCCTGCTCCTCTTAGCATGATAAAGAAGATTCAAAGAGAGTGAGATGCTAGCTCCTTTCATTCAGTCAGTAGCTTCAATCATTTCTGGACGTTTTTCAATGGCAAAAATCAATGAATATTGTAAATGCACAAACAGTAATTTCTCCGCATTGCAAGGTGCAATTCTGAAATTTTTTGCTTTTTCCTGCTCCTCTTAGCATGATAAACAAGATTCAAAGAGAGTGAGGTGCCAGCTCCTTTCATTCAGTCAGGAGCTTCAAACATTTCTGGTATATGAATAACATGTTTTTCAATGGCAAAAATCAATGAATATTGTAAATGCACAAACAGTAATTTCTCCGCATTGCAAGGTGCAATTCTGAAATTTTTTGCTTTTTCCTGCTCCTCTTAGCATGATAAAGAAGATTCAAAGAGAGTGAGATGCCAGCTCCTTTCATTCAGTCAGTAGCTTCAATCATTTCTGGACATTTTTCAATGGCAAAAATCAATGAATATTGTAAATGCACAAACAGTAATTTCTCCGCATTGCAAGGTGCAATGCTGAAATTTTTTGCTTTTTCCTGCTCCTCTTAGCATGATAAAGAAGATTCAAAGAGAGTGAGATGCCAGCTCCTTTCATTCAGTCAGTAGCTTCAATCATTTCTGGACGTTTTTCAATGGCAAAAATCAATGAATATTGTAAATGCACAAACTGTAATTTCTCCGCATTGCAAGGTGCAATTCTGAAATTTTTTGCTTTTTCCTGCTCCTCTTAGCATGATAAAGAAGATTCAAAGAGAGTGAGATGCCAGCTCCTTTCATTCAGTCAGTAGCTTCAATCATTTCTGGACGTTTTTCAATGGCAAAAATCAATGAATATTGTAAATGCACAAACAGTAATTTCTCCGCATTGCAAGGTGCAATTCTGAAATTTTTTGCTTTTTCCTGCTCCTCTTAGCATGATAAAGAAGATTCAAAGAGAGTGAGATGCCAGCTCCTTTCATTCAGTCAGTAGCTTCAATCATTTCTGGACGTTTTTCAATGGCAAAAATCAATGAATATTGTAAATGCACAAACAGTAATTTCTCCGCATTGCAAGGTGCAATTCTGAAATTTTTTGCTTTTTCCTGCTCCTCTTAGCATGATGAAGAAGATTCAAAGAGAGTGAGATGCCAGCTCCTTTCATTCAGTCAGTAGCTTCAATCATTTCTGGTATATGAATAACATGATGTTTTTCAATGGCAAAAATCAATGAATTTTGTAAATGCACAAACAGCAATTTCTCAGCATTGCAAGGTGCAATTCTGAAATTTTTTGCTTTTTCCTGCTCCTCTTAGCATGATAAAGAAGATTCAAAGAGAGTGAGATGCCAGCTCCTTTCATTGTCAGTAGCTTCAATCATTTCTGGACGTTTTTCAATGGCAAAAATCAATGAATATTGTAAATGCACAAACAGTAATTTCTCCGTATTGCAAGGTGCAATTCTGAAATTTTTTGCTTTTTCCTGCTCCTCTTAGCATTATGAAGAAGATTCAAAGAGAGTGAGATACCAGCTCCTTTCATTCAGTCAGTAGCTTCAAACATTTATGGTATATGAATAACATGATGTTTTTCAATGGCAAAAATCAATGAATATTGTAAATGCACAAACAGTAATTTCTCCGCATTGCAAGGTGCAATTCTGAAATTTTTTGCTTTTTCCTGCTCCTCTTAGCATGATAAAGAAGATTCAAAGAGAGTGAGATGCCAGCTCCTTTCCTTCAGTCAGTAGCTTCAATCATTTCTGGCATATGAATAACATGATGTTTTTCAATGGCAAAAATCAATGAATTTTGTAAATGCACAAACAGTAATTTCTCCGCATTGCAAGGCGCAATTCTGAAATTTTTTGCTTTTTCCTGCTCCTCTTAGCATGATAAAGAAGATTCAAAGAGAGTGAGATGCCAGCTCCTTTCATTCAGTCAGTAGCTTCAATCATTTCTGAACATTTTTCAATGGCAAAAATCAATGAATATTGTAAATGCACAAACAGTAATTTCTCCGCATTGCAAGGTGCAATTCTGAAATTTTTTGCTTTTTCCTGCTCCTCTTAGCATGATAAAGAAGATTCAAAGAGAGTGAGATGACAGCTCCTTTCATTCAGTCAGTAGCTTCAATCATTTCTGGACGTTTTTCAATGGCAAAAATCAATGAATATTGTAAATGCACAAACAGTAATTTCTCCGCATTGCAAGGTGCAATTCTGAAATTTTTTGCTTTTTCCTGCTCCTCTCAGCATGATAAAGAAGATTCAAAGAGAGTGAGGTGCCAGCTCCTTTCATTCAGTCAGGAGCTTCAAACATTTCTGGTATATGAATAACATGTTTTTCAATGGCAAAAATCAATGAATATTGTAAATGCACAAACAGTAATTTCTCCGCATTGCAAGGTGCAATTCTGAAATTTTTTGCTTTTTCCTGCTCCTCTTAGCATGATAAAGAAGATTCAAAGAGAGTGAGATGCCAGCTCCTTTCATTCAGTCAGTAGCTTCAATCATTTCTGGACGTTTTTCAATGGCCAAAATCAATGAATATTGTAAATGCACAAACAGTAATTTCTCCGCATTGCAAGGTGCAATTCTGAAATTTTTTGCTTTTTCCTGCTCCTCTTAGCATGATAAAGAAGATTCAAAGAGAGTGAGATGCCAGCTCCTTTCATTCAGTCAGTAGCTTCAATCATTTCTGGACGTTTTTCAATGGCAAAAATCAATGAATATTGTAAATGCACAAACAGTAATTTCTCCGCATTGCAAGGTGCAATTCTGAAATTTTTTGCTTTTTCCTGCTCCTCTTAGCATGATAAAGAAGATTCAAAGAGAGTGAGATGCCAGCTCCTTTCCTTCAGTCAGTAGCTTCAATCATTTCTGGCATATGAATAACATGATGTTTTTCAATGGCAAAAATCAATGAATTTTGTAAATGCACAAACAGTAATTTCTCCGCATTGCAAGGCGCAATTCTGAAATTTTTTGCTTTTTCCTGCTCCTCTTAGCATGATAAAGAAGATTCAAAGAGAGTGAGATGCCAGCTCCTTTCATTCAGTCAGTAGCTTCAATCATTTCTGGACATTTTTCAATGGCAAAAATCAATGAATATTGTAAATGCACAAACAGTAATTTCTCCGCATTGCAAGGTGCAATTCTGAAATTTTTTGCTTTTTCCTGCTCCTCTTAGCATGATAAAGAAGATTCAAAGAGAGTGAGATGACAGCTCCTTTCATTCAGTCAGTAGCTTCAATCATTTCTGGACGTTTTTCAATGGCAAAAATCAATGAATATTGTAAATGAACAAACAGTAATTTCTCCGCATTGCAAGGTGCAATTCTGAAATTTTTTGCTTTTTCCTGCTCCTCTTAGCATGATAAAGAAGATTCAAAGAGAGTGAGGTGCCAGCTCCTTTCATTCAGTCAGGAGCTTCAAACATTTCTGGTATATGAATAACATGTTTTTCAATGGCAAAAATCAATGAATATTGTAAATGCACAAACAGTAATTTCTCCGCATTGCAAGGTGCAATTCTGAAATTTTTTGCTTTTTCCTGCTCCTCTTAGCATGATAAAGAAGATTCAAAGAGAGTGAGATGCCAGCTCCTTTCATTCAGTCAGTAGCTTCAATCATTTCTGGACGTTTTTCAATGGCAAAAATCAATGAATATTGTAAATGCACAAACAGTAATTTCTCCGCATTGCAAGGTGCAATTCTGAAATTTTTTGCTTTTTCCTGCTCCTCTTAGCATGATAAAGAAGATTCAAAGAGAGTGAGATGCCAGCTCCTTTCATTCAGTCAGTAGCTTCAATCATTTCTGGACGTTTTTCAATGGCAAAAATCAATGAATATTGTAAATGCACAAACAGTAATTTCTCTGCATTGCAATGTGCAATTCTGAAATTTTTTGCTTTTTCCTGCTCCTCTTAGCATGATAAAGAAGATTCAAAGAGAGTGAGATGCCAGCTCCTTTCATTCAGTCAGTAGCTTCAAACATTTCTGGTATATGAATAACATGATGTTTTTCAATGGCAAAAATCAATGAATATTGTAAATGCACAAACAGTAATTTCTCCGCATTGCAAGGTGCAATTCTGAAATTTTTTGCTTTTTTCTGCTCCTCTTAGCATGATAAAGAAGATTCAAAGAGAGTGAGATGCCAGCTCCTTTCGTTCAGTCAGTAGCTTCAATCATTTCTGGACGTTTTTCAATGGCAAAAATCATTGAATATTATAAATGCACAAACAGTAATTTCTCCGCATTGCAAGGTGCAATTCTGAAATTTTTTACTTTTTCCTGCTCCTCTTAGCATGATAAAGAAGATTCAAAGAGAGTGAGATGCCAGCTCCTTTCATTCAGTCAGTAGCTTCAATCATTTCTGGACGTTTTTCAATGGCAAAAATCAATGAATATTGTAAATGCACAAACAGTAATTTCTCCGCATTGCAAGGTGCAATTCTGAAATTTTTTGCTTTTTCCTGCTCCTCTTAGCATGATAAAGAAGATTCAAAGAGAGTGAGATGCCAGCTCCTTTCATTCAGTCAGTAGCTTTAATCATTTCTGGACGTTTTTCAATGGCAAAAATCATTGAATATTGTAAATGCACAATCAGTAATTTCTCCGCATTGCAAGGTGCAATTCTGAAATTTTTTACTTTTTCCTGCTCCTCTTAGCATGATAAAGAAGATTCAAAGAGAGTGAGATGCCAGCTCCTTTCATTCAGTCAGTAGCTTCAATCATTTCTGGTATATGAATAACATGATGTTTTTCAATCGCAAAAATCAATGAATATTGTAAATGCACAAACAGTAATTTCTCCGCATTGCAAAGTGCAATTCTGAAATTTTTTGCTTTTTCCTGCTCCTCTTAACATGATAAAGAAGATTCAAAGAGAGTGAGATGCCAGCTCCTTTCATTCAGTCAGTAGCTTCAATCATTTCTGGACGTTTTTCAATGGCAAAAACCAATGAATATTGTAAATGCACAAACAGTAATTTCTCCGCATTGCAAGGTGCAATTCTGAAATTTTTTGCTTTTTCCTGCTCCTCTTAGCATGATAAAGAAGATTCAAAGAGAGTGAGATGCCAGATCCTTTCCTTCAGTCAGTAGCTTCAATCATTTCTGGTATATGAATAACATGATGTTTTTCAATGGCAAAAATCAATGAATTTTGTAAATGCACAAACAGTAATTTCTCCGCATTGCAAGGCGCAATTCTGAAATTTTTTGCTTTTTCCTGCTCCTCTTAGCATGATAAAGAAGATTCGAAGAGAGTGAGATGCCAGCTCCTTTCATTCAGTCAGTAGCTTCAATCATTTCTGGACATTTTTCAATGGCAAAAATCAATGAATATTGTAAATGCACAAACAGTAATTTCTCCGCATTGCAAGGTGCAATTCTGAAATTTTTTGCTTTTTCCTGCTCCTCTTAGCATGATAAAGAAGATTCAAAGAGAGTGAGATGCCAGCTCCTTTCATTCAGTCAGTAGCTTCAATCATTTCTGGACGTTTTTCAATGGCAAAAATCAATGAATATTGTAAATGCACAAACAGTAATTTCTCCGCATTGCAAGGTGCAATTCTGAAATTTTTTGCTTTTTCCTGCTCCTCTTAGCATGATAAAGAAGATTCAAAGAGAGTGAGATGCCAGCTCCTTTCATTCAGTCAGTAGCTTCAATCATTTCTGGACGTTTTTCAATGGCAAAAATCAATGAATATTGTAAATGCACAAACAGTAATTTCTCCGCATTGCAAGGTGCAATTCTGAAATTTTTTGCTTTTTCCTGCTCCTCTTAGCATGATAAAGAAGATTCAAAGAGAGTGAGATGCCAGATCCTTTCCTTCAGTCAGTAGCTTCAATCATTTCTGGTATATGAATAACATGATGTTTTTCAATGGCAAAAATCAATGAATTTTGTAAATGCACAAACAGTAATTTCTCCGCATTGCAAGGCGCAATTCTGAAATTTTTTGCTTTTTCCTGCTCCTCTTAGCATGATAAAGAAGATTCAAAGAGAGTGAGATGCCAGCTCCTTTCATTCAGTCAGTAGCTTCAATCATTTCTGGACATTTTTCAATGGCAAAAATCAATGAATCTTGTAAATGCACAAACAGTAATTTCTCCGCATTGCAAGGTGCAATTCTGAAATTTTTTGCTTTTTCCTGCTCCTCTTAGCATGATAAAGAAGATTCAAAGAGAGTGAGATGCCAGCTCCTTTCATTCAGTCAGTAGCTTCAATCATTTCTGGACGTTTTTCAATGGCAAAAATCAATGAATATTGTAAATGCACAAACAGTAATTTCTCCGCATTGCAAGGTGCAATTCTGAAATTTTTTGCTTTTTCCTGCTCCTCTTAGCATGATAAAGAAGATTCAAAGAGAGTGAGATGCCAGCTCCTTTCATTCAGTCAGTAGCTTCAATCATTTCTGGACGTTTTTCAATGGCAAAAATCAATGAATATTGTAAATGCACAAACAGTAATTTCTCCGCATTGCAAGGTGCAATTCTGAAATTTTTTGCTTTTTCCTGCTCCTCTTAGCATGATAAAGAAGATTCAAAGAGAGTGAGATGCCAGCTCCTTTCATTCAGTCAGTAGCTTCAATCATTTCTGGACGTTTTTCAATGGCAAAAATCAATGAATATTGTAAATGCACAAACTGTAATTTCTCCGCATTTCAAGGTGCAATTCTGAAATTTTTTGCTTTTTCCTGCTCCTCTTAGCATGATAAAGAAGATTCAAAGAGAGTGAGATGCCAGCTCCTTTCATTCAGTCAGTAGCTTCAATCATTTCTGGTATATGAATAACATGATGTTTTTCAATAGCAAAAATCAATGAATATTGTAAATGCACAAACAGTAATTTCTCCGCATTGCAAGGTGCAATTCTGAAATTTTTTGCTTTTTCCTGCTCCTCTTAGCATGATAAAGAAGATTCAAAGAGAGTGAGATGCCAGCTCCTTTCATTCAGTCAGTAGCTTCAATCATTTCTGGACGTTTTTCAATGGCAAAAATCAATGAATATTGTAAATGCACAAACAGTAATTTCTCCGCATTGCAAGGTGCAATTCTGAAATTTTTTACTTTTTCCTGCTCCTCTTAGCATGATAAAGAAGATTCAAAGAGAGTGAGATGCCAGCTCCTTTCATTCAGTCAGTAGCTTCAATCATTTCTGGTATATGAATAACATGATGTTTTTCAATCGCAAAAATCAATGAATATTGTAAATGCACAAACAGTAATTTCTCCGCATTGCAAGGTGCAATTCTGAAATTTTTTGCTTTTTCCTGCTCCTCTTAGCATGATAAAGAAGATTCAAAGAGAGTGAGATGCCAGCTCCTTTCATTCAGTCAGTAGCTTCAATCATTTCTGGACGTTTTTCAATGGCAAAAATCAATGAATATTGTAAATGCACAAACAGTAATTTCTCCGCATTGCAAGGTGCAATTCTGAAATTCTTTGCTTTTTCCTGCTCCTCTAAGCATGATAAAGAAGATTCAAAGAGAGTGAGATGCCAGATCCTTTCCTTCAGTCAGTAGCTTCAATCATTTCTGGTATATGAATAACATGATGTTTTTCAATGGCAAAAATCAATGAATTTTGTAAATGCACAAACAGTAATTTCTCCGCATTGCAAGGCGCAATTCTGAAATTTTTTACTTTTTCCTGCTCCTCTTAGCATGATAAAGAAGATTCAAATAGAGTGAGATGCCAGCTCCTTTCATTCAGTCAGTAGCTTCAATCATTTCTGGTATATGAATAACATGATGTTTTTCAATGGCAAAAATCAATGAATATTGTAAATGCACAAACAGTAATTTCTCCGCATTGCAAGGTGCAATTCTGAAATTTTTTGCTTTTTCCTGCTCCTCTTAGCATGATAAAGAAGATTCAAAGAGAGTGAGATGCCAGCTCCTTTCATTCAGTCAGTAGCTTCAATCATTTCTGGACGTTTTTCAATGGCAAAAATCAATGAATATTGTAAATGCACAAACAGTAATTTCTCCGCAATGCAAGGTGCAATTCTGAAATTTTTTGCTTTTTCCTGCTCCTCTTAGCATGATAAAGAAGATTCAAAGAGAGTGAGATGCCAGCTCCTTTCATTCAGTCAGTAGCTTTAATCATTTCTGGACGTTTTTCAATGGCAAAAATCATTGAATATTGTAAATGCACAATCAGTAATTTCTCCGCATTGCAAGGTGCAATTCTGAAATTTTTTACTTTTTCCTGCTCCTCTTAGCATGATAAAGAAGATTCAAAGAGAGTGAGATGCCAGCTCCTTTCATTCAGTCAGTAGCTTCAATCATTTCTGGACGTTTTTCAATGGCAAAAATCAATGAATATTGTAAATGCACAAACAGTAATTTCTCCGCATTGCAAGGTGCAATTCTGAAATTTTTTGCTTTTTCCTGCTCCTCTTAGCATGATAAAGAAGATTCAAAGAGAGTGAGATGCCAGCTCCTTTCATTCAGTCAGTAGCTTTAATCATTTCTGGACGTTTTTCAATGGCAAAAATCATTGAATATTGTAAATGCACAATCAGTAATTTCTCCGCATTGCAAGGTGCAATTCTGAAATTTTTTACTTTTTCCTGCTCCTCTTAGCATGATAAAGAAGATTCAAAGAGAGTGAGATGCCAGCTCCTTTCATTCAGTCAGTAGCTTCAATCATTTCTGGTATATGAATAACATGATGTTTTTCAATCGCAAAAATCAATGAATATTGTAAATGCACAAACAGTAATTTCTCCGCATTGCAAAGTGCAATTCTGAAATTTTTTGCTTTTTCCTGCTCCTCTTAGCATGATAAAGAAGATTCAAAGAGAGTGAGATGCCAGCTCCTTTCATTCAGTCAGTAGCTTCAATCATTTCTGGACGTTTTTCAATGGCAAAAACCAATGAATATTGTAAATGCACAAACAGTAATTTCTCCGCATTGCAAGGTGCAATTCTGAAATTTTTTGCTTTTTCCTGCTCCTCTTAGCATGATAAAGAAGATTCAAAGAGAGTGAGATGCCAGATCCTTTCCTTCAGTCAGTAGCTTCAATCATTTCTGGTATATGAATAACATGATGTTTTTCAATGGCAAAAATCAATGAATTTTGTAAATGCACAAACAGTAATTTCTCCGCATTGCAAGGCGCAATTCTGAAATTTTTTGCTTTTTCCTGCTCCTCTTAGCATGATAAAGAAGATTCGAAGAGAGTGAGATGCCAGCTCCTTTCATTCAGTCAGTAGCTTCAATCATTTCTGGACATTTTTCAATGGCAAAAATCAATGAATATTGTAAATGCACAAACAGTAATTTCTCCGCATTGCAAGGTGCAATTCTGAAATTTTTTGCTTTTTCCTGCTCCTCTTAGCATGATAAAGAAGATTCAAAGAGAGTGAGATGCCAGCTCCTTTCATTCAGTCAGTAGCTTCAATCATTTCTGGACGTTTTTCAATGGCAAAAATCAATGAATATTGTAAATGCACAAACAGTAATTTCTCCGCATTGCAAGGTGCAATTCTGAAATTTTTTGCTTTTTCCTGCTCCTCTTAGCATGATAAAGAAGATTCAAAGAGAGTGAGATGCCAGCTCCTTTCATTCAGTCAGTAGCTTCAATCATTTCTGGACGTTTTTCAATGGCAAAAATCAATGAATATTGTAAATGCACAAACAGTAATTTCTCCGCATTGCAAGGTGCAATTCTGAAATTTTTTGCTTTTTCCTGCTCCTCTTAGCATGATAAAGAAGATTCAAAGAGAGTGAGATGCCAGATCCTTTCCTTCAGTCAGTAGCTTCAATCATTTCTGGTATATGAATAACATGATGTTTTTCAATGGCAAAAATCAATGAATTTTGTAAATGCACAAACAGTAATTTCTCCGCATTGCAAGGCGCAATTCTGAAATTTTTTGCTTTTTCCTGCTCCTCTTAGCATGATAAAGAAGATTCAAAGAGAGTGAGATGCCAGCTCCTTTCATTCAGTCAGTAGCTTCAATCATTTCTGGACATTTTTCAATGGCAAAAATCAATGAATCTTGTAAATGCACAAACAGTAATTTCTCCGCATTGCAAGGTGCAATTCTGAAATTTTTTGCTTTTTCCTGCTCCTCTTAGCATGATAAAGAAGATTCAAAGAGAGTGAGATGCCAGCTCCTTTCATTCAGTCAGTAGCTTCAATCATTTCTGGACGTTTTTCAATGGCAAAAATCAATGAATATTGTAAATGCACAAACAGTAATTTCTCCGCATTGCAAGGTGCAATTCTGAAATTTTTTGCTTTTTCCTGCTCCTCTTAGCATGATAAAGAAGATTCAAAGAGAGTGAGATGCCAGCTCCTTTCATTCAGTCAGTAGCTTCAATCATTTCTGGACGTTTTTCAATGGCAAAAATCAATGAATATTGTAAATGCACAAACAGTAATTTCTCCGCATTGCAAGGTGCAATTCTGAAATTTTTTGCTTTTTCCTGCTCCTCTTAGCATGATAAAGAAGATTCAAAGAGAGTGAGATGCCAGCTCCTTTCATTCAGTCAGTAGCTTCAATCATTTCTGGACGTTTTTCAATGGCAAAAATCAATGAATATTGTAAATGCACAAACTGTAATTTCTCCGCATTTCAAGGTGCAATTCTGAAATTTTTTGCTTTTTCCTGCTCCTCTTAGCATGATAAAGAAGATTCAAAGAGAGTGAGATGCCAGCTCCTTTCATTCAGTCAGTAGCTTCAATCATTTCTGGTATATGAATAACATGATGTTTTTCAATAGCAAAAATCAATGAATATTGTAAATGCACAAACAGTAATTTCTCCGCATTGCAAGGTGCAATTCTGAAATTTTTTGCTTTTTCCTGCTCCTCTTAGCATGATAAAGAAGATTCAAAGAGAGTGAGATGCCAGCTCCTTTCATTCAGTCAGTAGCTTCAATCATTTCTGGACGTTTTTCAATGGCAAAAATCAATGAATATTGTAAATGCACAAACAGTAATTTCTCCGCATTGCAAGGTGCAATTCTGAAATTTTTTACTTTTTCCTGCTCCTCTTAGCATGATAAAGAAGATTCAAAGAGAGTGAGATGCCAGCTCCTTTCATTCAGTCAGTAGCTTCAATCATTTCTGGTATATGAATAACATGATGTTTTTCAATCGCAAAAATCAATGAATATTGTAAATGCACAAACAGTAATTTCTCCGCATTGCAAGGTGCAATTCTGAAATTTTTTGCTTTTTCCTGCTCCTCTTAGCATGATAAAGAAGATTCAAAGAGAGTGAGATGCCAGCTCCTTTCATTCAGTCAGTAGCTTCAATCATTTCTGGACGTTTTTCAATGGCAAAAATCAATGAATATTGTAAATGCACAAACAGTAATTTCTCCGCATTGCAAGGTGCAATTCTGAAATTCTTTGCTTTTTCCTGCTCCTCTAAGCATGATAAAGAAGATTCAAAGAGAGTGAGATGCCAGATCCTTTCCTTCAGTCAGTAGCTTCAATCATTTCTGGTATATGAATAACATGATGTTTTTCAATGGCAAAAATCAATGAATTTTGTAAATGCACAAACAGTAATTTCTCCGCATTGCAAGGCGCAATTCTGAAATTTTTTACTTTTTCCTGCTCCTCTTAGCATGATAAAGAAGATTCAAATAGAGTGAGATGCCAGCTCCTTTCATTCAGTCAGTAGCTTCAATCATTTCTGGTATATGAATAACATGATGTTTTTCAATGGCAAAAATCAATGAATATTGTAAATGCACAAACAGTAATTTCTCCGCATTGCAAGGTGCAATTCTGAAATTTTTTGCTTTTTCCTGCTCCTCTTAGCATGATAAAGAAGATTCAAAGAGAGTGAGATGCCAGCTCCTTTCATTCAGTCAGTAGCTTCAATCATTTCTGGACGTTTTTCAATGGCAAAAATCAATGAATATTGTAAATGCACAAACAGTAATTTCTCCGCAATGCAAGGTGCAATTCTGAAATTTTTTGCTTTTTCCTGCTCCTCTTAGCATGATAAAGAAGATTCAAAGAGAGTGAGATGCCAGCTCCTTTCATTCAGTCAGTAGCTTTAATCATTTCTGGACGTTTTTCAATGGCAAAAATCATTGAATATTGTAAATGCACAATCAGTAATTTCTCCGCATTGCAAGGTGCAATTCTGAAATTTTTTACTTTTTCCTGCTCCTCTTAGCATGATAAAGAAGATTCAAAGAGAGTGAGATGCCAGCTCCTTTCATTCAGTCAGTAGCTTCAATCATTTCTGGTATATGAATAACATGATGTTTTTCAATCGCAAAAATCAATGAATATTGTAAATGCACAAACAGTAATTTCTCCGCATTGCAAGGTGCAATTCTGAAATTTTTTGCTTTTTCCTGCTCCTCTTAGCATGATAAAGAAGATTCAAAGAGAGTGAGATGCCAGCTCCTTTCATTCAGTCAGTAGCTTCAATCATTTCTGGACGTTTTTCAATGGCAAAAACCAATGAATATTGTAAATGCACAAACAGTAATTTCTCCGCATTGCAAGGTGCAATTCTGAAACTTTTTGCTTTTTCCTGCTCCTCTTAGCATGATAAAGAAGATTCAAAGAGAGTGAGATGCCAGATCCTTTCCTTCAGTCAGTAGCTTCAATCATTTCTGGTATATGAATAACATGATGTTTTTCAATGGCAAAAATCAATGAATTTTGTAAATGCACAAACAGTAATTTCTCCGCATTGCAAGGCGCAATTCTGAAATTTTTTGCTTTTTCCTGCTCCTCTTAGCATGATAAAGAAGATTCAAAGAGAGTGAGATGCCAGCTCCTTTCATTCAGTCAGTAGCTTCAATCATTTCTGGACATTTTTCAATGGCAAAAATCAATGAATATTGTAAATGCACAAACAGTCATTTCTCCGCATTGCAAGGTGCAATTCTGAAATTTTTTGCTTTTTCCTGCTCCTCTTAGCATGATAAAGAAGATTCAAAGAGAGTGAGATGCCAGCTCCTTTCATTCAGTCAGTAGCTTCAATCATTTCTGGACGTTTTTCAATGGCAAAAATCAATGAATATTGTAAATGCACAAACAGTAATTTCTCCGCATTGCAAGGTGCAATTCTGAAATTTTTTGCTTTTTCCTGCTCCTCTTAGCATGATAAAGAAGATTCAAAGAGAGTGAGATGCCAGCTCCTTTCAGTCAGTAGCTTCAATCATTTCTGGACGTTTTTCAATGGCAAAAATCAATGAATATTGTAAATGCACAAACAGTAATTTCTCCGCATTGCAAGGTGCAATTCTGAAATTTTTTGCTTTTTCCTGCTCCTCTTAGCATGATAAAGAAGATTCAAAGAGATGAGATGCCAGATCCTTTCCTTCAGTCAGTAGCTTCAATCATTTCTGGTATATGAATAACATGATGTTTTTCAATGGCAAAAATCAATGAATTTTGTAAATGCACAAACAGTAATTTCTCCGCATTGCAAGGCGTAATTCTGAAATTTTTTGCTTTTTCCTGCTCCTCTTAGCATGATAAAGAAGATTCAAAGAGAGTGAGATGCCAGCTCCTTTCATTCAGTCAGTAGCTTCAATCATTTCTGGACATTTTTCAATGGCAAAAATCAATGAATATTGTAAATGCACAAACAGTAATTTCTCCGCATTGCAAGGTGCAATTCTGAAATTTTTTGCTTTTTCCTGCTCCTCTTAGCATGATAAAGAAGATTCAAAGAGAGTGAGATGCCAGCTCCTTTCATTCAGTCAGTAGCTTCAATCATTTCTGGACGTTTTTCAATGGCAAAAATCAATGAATATTGTAAATGCACAAACAGTAATTTCTCCGCATTGCAAGGTGCAATTCTGAAATTTTTTGCTTTTTCCTGCTCCTCTTAGCATGATAAAGAAGATTCAAAGAGAGTGAGATGCCAGCTCCTTTCATTCAGTCAGTAGCTTCAATCATTTCTGGACGTTTTTCAATGGCAAAAATCAATGAATATTGTAAATGCACAAACAGTAATTTCTCCGCATTGCAATGTGCAATTCTGAAATTTTTTGCTTTTTCCTGCTCCTCTTAGCATGATAAAGAAGATTCAAAGAGAGTGAGATGCCAGCTCCTTTCATTCAGTCAGTAGCTTCAAACATTTCTGGTACATGAATAACATGATGTTTTTCAATGGCAAAAATCAATGAATATTGTAAATGCACAAACAGTAATTTCTCCGCATTGCAAGGTGCAATTCTGAAATTTTTTGCTTTTTCCTGCTCCTTTTAGCATGATAAAGAAGATTCAAAGAGAGTGAGATGCCAGCTCCTTTCATTCAGTCAGTAGCTTCAATCATTTCTGGACGTTTTTCAATGGCAAAAATCAATGAATATTGTAAATGCACAAACAGTAATTTCTCCGCAATGCAAGGTGCAATTCTGAAATTTTTTGCTTTTTCCTGCTCCTCTTAGCATGATAAAGAAGATTCAAAGAGAGTGAGATGCCAGCTCCTTTCATTCAGTCAGTAGCTTTAATCATTTCTGGACGTTTTTCAATGGCAAAAATCATTGAATATTGTAAATGCACAATCAGTAATTTCTCCGCATTGCAAGGTGCAATTCTGAAATTTTTTACTTTTTCCTGCTCCTCTTAGCATGATAAAGAAGATTCAAAGAGAGTGAGATGCCAGCTCCTTTCATTCAGTCAGTAGCTTCAATCATTTCTGGTATATGAATAACATGATGTTTTTCAATCGCAAAAATCAATGAATATTGTAAATGCACAAACAGTAATTTCTCCGCATTGCAAGGTGCAATTCTGAAATTTTTTGCTTTTTCCTGCTCCTCTTAGCATGATAAAGAAGATTCAAAGAGAGTGAGATGCCAGCTCCTTTCATTCAGTCAGTAGCTTCAATCATTTCTGGACGTTTTTCAATGGCAAAAACCAATGAATATTGTAAATGCACAAACAGTAATTTCTCCGCATTGCAAGGTGCAATTCTGAAACTTTTTGCTTTTTCCTGCTCCTCTTAGCATGATAAAGAAGATTCAAAGAGAGTGAGATGCCAGATCCTTTCCTTCAGTCAGTAGCTTCAATCATTTCTGGTATATGAATAACATGATGTTTTTCAATGGCAAAAATCAATGAATTTTGTAAGTGCACAAACAGTAATTTCTCCGCATTGCAAGGCGCAATTCTGAAATTTTTTGCTTTTTCCTGCTCCTCTTAGCATGATAAAGAAGATTCAAAGAGAGTGAGATGCCAGCTCCTTTCATTCAGTCAGTAGCTTCAATCATTTCTGGACATTTTTCAATGGCAAAAATCAATGAATATTGTAAATGCACAAACAGTCATTTCTCCGCATTGCAAGGTGCAATTCTGAAATTTTTTGCTTTTTCCTGCTCCTCTTAGCATGATAAAGAAGATTCAAAGAGAGTGAGATGCCAGCTCCTTTCATTCAGTCAGTAGCTTCAATCATTTCTGGACGTTTTTCAATGGCAAAAATCAATGAATATTGTAAATGCACAAACAGTAATTTCTCCGCATTGCAAGGTGCAATTCTGAAATTTTTTGCTTTTTCCTGCTCCTCTTAGCATGATAAAGAAGATTCAAAGAGAGTGAGATGCCAGCTCCTTTCAGTCAGTAGCTTCAATCATTTCTGGACGTTTTTCAATGGCAAAAATCAATGAATATTGTAAATGCACAAACAGTAATTTCTCCGCATTGCAAGGTGCAATTCTGAAATTTTTTGCTTTTTCCTGCTCCTCTTAGCATGATAAAGAAGATTCAAAGAGATGAGATGCCAGATCCTTTCCTTCAGTCAGTAGCTTCAATCATTTCTGGTATATGAATAACATGATGTTTTTCAATGGCAAAAATCAATGAATTTTGTAAATGCACAAACAGTAATTTCTCCGCATTGCAAGGCGCAATTCTGAAATTTTTTGCTTTTTCCTGCTCCTCTTAGCATGATAAAGAAGATTCAAAGAGAGTGAGATGCCAGCTCCTTTCATTCAGTCAGTAGCTTCAATCATTTCTGGACATTTTTCAATGGCAAAAATCAATGAATATTGTAAATGCACAAACAGTAATTTCTCCGCATTGCAAGGTGCAATTCTGAAATTTTTTGCTTTTTCCTGCTCCTCTTAGCATGATAAAGAAGATTCAAAGAGAGTGAGATGCCAGCTCCTTTCATTCAGTCAGTAGCTTCAATCATTTCTGGACGTTTTTCAATGGCAAAAATCAATGAATATTGTAAATGCACAAACAGTAATTTCTCCGCATTGCAAGGTGCAATTCTGAAATTTTTTGCTTTTTCCTGCTCCTCTTAGCATGATAAAGAAGATTCAAAGAGAGTGAGATGCCAGCTCCTTTCATTCAGTCAGTAGCTTCAATCATTTCTGGACGTTTTTCAATGGCAAAAATCAATGAATATTGTAAATGCACAAACAGTAATTTCTCCGCATTGCAATGTGCAATTCTGAAATTTTTTGCTTTTTCCTGCTCCTCTTAGCATGATAAAGAAGATTCAAAGAGAGTGAGATGCCAGCTCCTTTCATTCAGTCAGTAGCTTCAAACATTTCTGGTACATGAATAACATGATGTTTTTCAATGGCAAAAATCAATGAATATTGTAAATGCACAAACAGTAATTTCTCCGCATTGCAAGGTGCAATTCTGAAATTTTTTGCTTTTTCCTGCTCCTCTTAGCATGATAAAGAAGATTCAAAGAGAGTGAGATGCCAGCTCCTTTCGTTCAGTCAGTAGCTTCAATCATTTCTGGACGTTTTTCAATGGCAAAAATCATTGAATATTATAAATGCACAAACAGTAATTTCTCCGCATTGCAAGGTGCAATTCTGAAATTTTTTCTTTTTCCTGCTCCTCTTAGCATGATAAAGAAGATTCAAAGAGAGTGAGATGCCAGCTCCTTTCATTCAGTCAGTAGCTTCAATCATTTCTGGACGTTTTTCAATGGCAAAAATCAATGAATATTGTAAATGCACAAACAGTAATTTCTCCGCATTGCAAGGTGCAATTCTGAAATTTTTTGCTTTTTCCTGCTCCTCTTAGCATGATAAAGAAGATTCAAAGAGAGTGAGATGCCAGATCCTTTCCTTCAGTCACTATCTTCAATCATTTCTGGTATATGAATAACATGATGTTTTTCAATGGCAAAAATCAATGAATTTTGTAAATGCACAAACAGTAATTTCTCCGCATTGCAAGGCGCAATTCTGAAATTTTTTGCTTTTTCCTGCTCCTCTTAGCATGATAAAGAAGATTCAAAGAGAGTGAGATGCCAGCTCCTTTCATTCAGTCAGTAGCTTCAATCATTTCTGGACATTTTTCAATGGCAAAAATCAATGAATATTGTAAATGCACAAACAGTAATTTCTCCGCATTGCAAGGTGCAATTCTGAAATTTTTTGCTTTTTCCTGCTCCTCTTAGCATGATAAAGAAGATTCAAAGAGAGTGAGATGCCAGCTCCTTTCATTCAGTCAGTAGCTTCAATCATTTCTGGACGTTTTTCAATGGCAAAAATCAATGAATATTGTAAATGCACAAACAGTAATTTCTCCGCATTGCAAGATGCAATTCTGAAATTTTTTGCTTTTTCCTGCTCCTCTTAGCATGATAAAGAAGATTCAAAGAGAGTGAGATGCCAGCTCCTTTCATTCAGTCAGTAGCTTCAATCATTTCTGGACGTTTTTCAATGGCAAAAATCAATGAATATTGTAAATGCACAAACAGTAATTTCTCCGCATTGCAATGTGCAATTCTGAAATTTTTTGCTTTTTCCTGCTCCTCTTAGCATGATAAAGAAGATTCAAAGAGAGTGAGATGCCAGCTCCTTTCATTCAGTCAGTAGCTTCAAACATTTCTGGTACATGAATAACATGATGTTTTTCAATGGCAAAAATCAATGAATATTGTAAATGCACAAACAGTAATTTCTCCGCATTGCAAGGTGCAATTCTGAAATTTTTTGCTTTTTCCTGCTCCTCTTAGCATGATAAAGAAGATTCAAAGAGAGTGAGATGCCAGCTCCTTTCGTTCAGTCAGTAGCTTCAATCATTTCTGGACGTTTTTCAATGGCAAAAATCATTGAATATTATAAATGCACAAACAGTAATTTCTCCGCATTGCAAGGTGCAATTCTGAAATTTTTTACTTTTTCCTGCTCCTCTTAGCATGATAAAGAAGATTCAAAGAGAGTGAGATGCCAGCTCCTTTCATTCAGTCAGTAGCTTCAATCATTTCTGGTATATGAATAACATGATGTTTTTCAATGGCAAAAATCAATGAATATTGTAAATGCACAAACAGTAATTTCTCCGCATTGCAAGGTGCAATTCTGAAATTTTTTGCTTTTTCCTGCTCCTCTTAGCATGATAAACAAGATTCAAAGAGAGTGAGATGCCAGCTCCTTTCATTCAGTCAGTAGCTTCAATCATTTCTGGACGTTTTTCAATGGCAAAAATCATTGAATATTGTAAATGCACAAACAGTAATTTCTCCGCATTGCAAGGTGCAATTCTGAAATTTTTTACTTTTTCCTGCTCCTCTTAGCATGATAAAGAAGATTCAAAGAGAGTGAGATGCCAGCTCCTTTCATTCAGTCAGTAGCTTCAATCATTTCTGGTATATGAATAACATGATGTTTTTCAATCGCAAAAATCAATGAATATTGTAAATGCACAAACAGTAATTTCTCCGCATTGCAAGGTGCAATTCTGAAATTTTTTGCTTTTTCCTGCTCCTCTTAGCATGATAAAGAAGATTCAAAGAGAGTGAGATGCCAGCTCCTTTCATTCAGTCAGTAGCTTCAATCATTTCTGGACGTTTTTCAATGGCAAAAATCAATGAATATTGTAAATGCACAAACAGTAATTTCTCCGCATTGCAAGGTGCAATTCTGAAATTTTTTGCTTTTTCCTGCTCCTCTAAGCATGATAAAGAAGATTCAAAGAGAGTGAGATGCCAGATCCTTTCATTCAGTCAGTAGCTTCAATCATTTCTGGACATTTTTCAATGGCAAAAATCAATGAATATTGTAAATGCACAAACAGTCATTTCTCCGCATTGCAAGGTGCAATTCTGAAATTTTTTGCTTTTTCCTGCTCCTCTTAGCATGATAAAGAAAATTCAAAGAGAGTGAGATGCCAGCTCCTTTCATTCAGTCAGTAGCTTCAATCATTTCTGGACGTTTTTCAATGGCAAAAATCAATGAATATTGTAAATGCACAAACAGTAATTTCTCCGCATTGCAAGGTGCAATTCTGAAATTTTTTGCTTTTTCCTGCTCCTCTTAGCATGATAAAGAAGATTCAAAGAGAGTGAGATGCCAGCTCCTTTCATTCAGTCAGTACCTTCAATTATTTCTGGACCTTTTTCAATGGCAAAAATCAATGAATATTGTAAATGCACAAACAGTAATTTCTCCGCACTGCAAGGTGCAATTCTGAAATTTTTTGATTTTTCCTGCTCCTCTTAGCATGATAAAGAAGATTCAAAGAGAGTGAGATGCCAGCTCCTTTCATTCAGTCAGTAGCTTCAATCATTTCTGGACGTTTTTCAATGGCAAAAATCAATGAATATTGTAAATGCACAAACTGTAATTTCTCCGCATTGCAAGGTGCAATTCTGAAATTTTTTGCTTTTTCCTGCTCCTCTTAGCATGATAAGGAAGATTCAAAGAGAGTGAGATGCCAGCTCCTTTCATTCAGTCAGTAGCTTCAATCATTTCTGGTATATGAATAACATGATGTTTTTCAATAGCAAAAATCAATGAATATTGTAAATGCACAAACAGTAATTTCTCCGCATTGCAAGGTGCAATTCTGAAATTTTTTGCTTTTTCCTGCTCCTCTTAGGATGATAAAGAAGATTCAAAGAGAGTGAGATGCCAGCTCCTTTCATTCAGTCAGTAGCTTCAATCATTTCTGGACGTTTTTCAATGGCAAAAATCAATGAATATTGTAAATGCACAAACAGTAATTTCTCCGCATTGCAAGGTGCAATTCTGAAATTTTTTACTTTTTCCTGCTCCTCTTAGCATGATAAAGAAGATTCAAAGAGAGTGAGATGCCAGCTCCTTTCATTCAGTCAGTAGCTTCAATCATTTCTGGTATATGAATAACATGATGTTTTTCAATCGCAAAAATCAATGAATATTGTAAATGCACAAACAGTAATTTCTCCGCATTGCAAGGTGCAATTCTGAAATTTTTTGCTTTTTCCTGCTCCTCTTAGCATGATAAAGAAGATTCAAAGAGAGTGAGATGCCAGCTCCTTTCATTCAGTCAGTAGCTTCAATCATTTCTGGACGTTTTTCAATGGCAAAAATCAATGAATATTGTAAATGCACAAACAGTAATTTCTCCGCATTGCAAGGTGCAATTCTGAAATTTTTTGCTTTTTCCTGCTCCTCTAAGCATGATAAAGAAGATTCAAAGAGAGTGAGATGCCATATCCTTTCCTTCAGTCAGTAGCTTCAATCATTTCTGGTATATGAATAACATGATGTTTTTCAATGGCAAAAATCAATGAATTTTGTAAATGCACAAACAGTAATTTCTCCGCATTGCAAGGCGCAATTCTGAAATTTTTTGCTTTTTCCTGCTCCTCTTAGCATGATAAAGAAGATTCAAAGAGAGTGAGATGCCAGCTCCTTTCATTCAGTCAGTAGCTTCAATCATTTCTGGACATTTTTCAATGGCAAAAATCAATGAATATTGTAAATGCACAAACAGTAATTTCTCCGCATTGCAAGGTGCAATTCTGAAATTTTTTGCTTTTTCCTGCTCCTCTTAGCATGATAAAGAAGATTCAAAGAGAGTGAGATGCCAGCTCCTTTCATTCAGTCAGTAGCTTCAATCATTTCTGGACGTTTTTCAATGGCAAAAATCAATGAATATTGTAAATGCACAAACAGTAATTTCTCCGCATTGCAAGGTGCAATTCTGAAATTTTTTGCTTTTTCCTGCTCCTCTTAGCATGATAAAGAAGATTCAAAGAGAGCGAGATGCCAGCTCCTTTCATTCAGTCAGTACCTTCAATCATTTCTGGACGTTTTTCAATGGCAAAAATCAATGAATATTGTAAATGCACAAACAGTAATTTCTCCGCATTGCAAGGTGCAATTCTGAAATTTTTTGCTTTTTCCTGCTCCTCTTAGCATGATAAAGAAGATTCAAAGAGAGTGAGATGCCAGCTCCTTTCATTCAGTCAGTAGCTTCAATCATTTCTGGACGTTTTTCAATGGCAAAAATCAATGAATATTGTAAATGCACAAACTGTAATTTCTCCGCATTGCAAGGTGCAATTCTGAAATTTTTTGCTTTTTCCTGCTCCTCTTAGCATGATAAAGAAGATTCAAAGAGAGTGAGATGCCAGCTCCTTTCATTCAGTCAGTAGCTTCAATCATTTCTGGTATATGAATAACATGATGTTTTTCAATAGCAAAAATCAATTAATATTGTAAATGCACAAACAGTAATTTCTCCGCATTGCAAGGTGCAATTCTGAAATTTTTTGCTTTTTCCTGCTCCTCTTAGCATGATAAAGAAGATTCAAAGAGAGTGAGATGCCAGCTCCTTTCATTCAGTCAGTAGCTTCAATCATTTCTGGACGTTTTTCAATGGCAAAAATCAATGAATATTGTAAATGCACAAACTGTAATTTCTCCGCATTGCAAGGTGCAATTCTGAAATTTTTTGCTTTTTCCTGCTCCTCTTAGCATGATAAGGAAGATTCAAAGAGAGTGAGATGCCAGCTCCTTTCATTCAGTCAGTAGCTTCAATCATTTCTGGTATATGAATAACATGATGTTTTTCAATAGCAAAAATCAATGAATATTGTAAATGCACAAACAGTAATTTCTCCGCATTGCAAGGTGCAATTCTGAAATTTTTTGCTTTTTCCTGCTCCTCTTAGGATGATAAAGAAGATTCAAAGAGAGTGAGATGCCAGCTCCTTTCATTCAGTCAGTAGCTTCAATCATTTCTGGACGTTTTTCAATGGCAAAAATCAATGAATATTGTAAATGCACAAACAGTAATTTCTCCGCATTGCAAGGTGCAATTCTGAAATTTTTTACTTTTTCCTGCTCCTCTTAGCATGATAAAGAAGATTCAAAGAGAGTGAGATGCCAGCTCCTTTCATTCAGTCAGTAGCTTCAATCATTTCTGGTATATGAATAACATGATGTTTTTCAATCGCAAAAATCAATGAATATTGTAAATGCACAAACAGTAATTTCTCCGCATTGCAAGGTGCAATTCTGAAATTTTTTGCTTTTTCCTGCTCCTCTTAGCATGATAAAGAAGATTCAAAGAGAGTGAGATGCCAGCTCCTTTCATTCAGTCAGTAGCTTCAATCATTTCTGGACGTTTTTCAATGGCAAAAATCAATGAATATTGTAAATGCACAAACAGTAATTTCTCCGCATTGCAAGGTGCAATTCTGAAATTTTTTGCTTTTTCCTGCTCCTCTAAGCATGATAAAGAAGATTCAAAGAGAGTGAGATGCCATATCCTTTCCTTCAGTCAGTAGCTTCAATCATTTCTGGTATATGAATAACATGATGTTTTTCAATGGCAAAAATCAATGAATTTTGTAAATGCACAAACAGTAATTTCTCCGCATTGCAAGGCGCAATTCTGAAATTTTTTGCTTTTTCCTGCTCCTCTTAGCATGATAAAGAAGATTCAAAGAGAGTGAGATGCCAGCTCCTTTCATTCAGTCAGTAGCTTCAATCATTTCTGGACATTTTTCAATGGCAAAAATCAATGAATATTGTAAATGCACAAACAGTAATTTCTCCGCATTGCAAGGTGCAATTCTGAAATTTTTTGCTTTTTCCTGCTCCTCTTAGCATGATAAAGAAGATTCAAAGAGAGTGAGATGCCAGCTCCTTTCATTCAGTCAGTAGCTTCAATCATTTCTGGACGTTTTTCAATGGCAAAAATCAATGAATATTGTAAATGCACAAACAGTAATTTCTCCGCATTGCAAGGTGCAATTCTGAAATTTTTTGCTTTTTCCTGCTCCTCTTAGCATGATAAAGAAGATTCAAAGAGAGCGAGATGCCAGCTCCTTTCATTCAGTCAGTACCTTCAATCATTTCTGGACGTTTTTCAATGGCAAAAATCAATGAATATTGTAAATGCACAAACAGTAATTTCTCCGCATTGCAAGGTGCAATTCTGAAATTTTTTGCTTTTTCCTGCTCCTCTTAGCATGATAAAGAAGATTCAAAGAGAGTGAGATGCCAGCTCCTTTCATTCAGTCAGTAGCTTCAATCATTTCTGGACGTTTTTCAATGGCAAAAATCAATGAATATTGTAAATGCACAAACTGTAATTTCTCCGCATTGCAAGGTGCAATTCTGAAATTTTTTGCTTTTTCCTGCTCCTCTTAGCATGATAAAGAAGATTCAAAGAGAGTGAGATGCCAGCTCCTTTCATTCAGTCAGTAGCTTCAATCATTTCTGGTATATGAATAACATGATGTTTTTCAATAGCAAAAATCAATTAATATTGTAAATGCACAAACAGTAATTTCTCCGCATTGCAAGGTGCAATTCTGAAATTTTTTGCTTTTTCCTGCTCCTCTTAGCATGATAAAGAAGATTCAAAGAGAGTGAGATGCCAGCTCCTTTCATTCAGTCAGTAGCTTCAATCATTTCTGGACGTTTTTCAATGGCAAAAATCAATGAATATTGTAAATGCACAAACAGTAATTTCTCCGCATTGCAAGGTGCAATTCTGAAATTTTTTGCTTTTTCCTGCTCCTCTTAGCATGGTAAACAAGATTCAAAGAGAGTGAGATGCCAGCTCCTTTCATTCAGTCAGTAGCTTCAACCATTTCTGGACGTTTTTCAATGGCAAAAATCATTGAATATTGTAAATGCACAAACAGTAATTTCTCCGCATTGCAAGGTGCAATTCTGAAATTTTTTACTTTTTCCTGCTCCTCTTAGCATGATAAAGAAGATTCAAAGAGAGTGAGATGCCAGCTCCTTTCATTCAGTCAGTAGCTTCAATCATTTCTGGTATATGAATAACATGATGTTTTTCAATCGCAAAAATCAATGAATATTGTAAATGCACAAACAGTAATTTCTCCGCATTGCAAGGTGCAATTCTGAAATTTTTTGCTTTTTCCTGCTCCTCTTAGCATGATAAAGAAGATTCAAAGAGAGTGAGATGCCAGCTCCTTTCATTCAGTCACTAGCTTCAATCATTTCTGGACGTTTTTCAATGGCAAAAATCAATGAATATTGTAAATGCACAAACAGTAATTTCTCCGCATTGCAAGGTGCAATTCTGAAATTTTTTGCTTTTTCCTGCTCCTCTTAGCATGATAAAGAAGATTCAAAGAGAGTGAGATGCCAGATCCTTTCCTTCAGTCAGTAGCTTCAATCATTTCTGGTATATGAATAACATGATGTTTTTCAATGGCAAAAATCAATGAATTTTGTAAATGCACAAACAGTAATTTCTCCGCATTGCAAGGCGCAATTCTGAAATTTTTTGCTTTTTCCTGCTCCTCTTAGCATGATAAAGAAGATTCAAAGAGAGTGAGATGCCAGCTCCTTTCATTCAGTCAGTAGCTTCAATCATTTCTGGACATTTTTCAATGGCAAAAATCAATGAATATTGTAAATGCACAAACAGTAATTTCTCCGCATTGCAAGGTGCAATTCTGAAATTTTTTGCTTTTTCCTGCTCCTCTTAGCATGATAAAGAAGATTCAAAGAGAGTGAGATGCCAGCTCCTTTCATTCAGTCAGTAGCTTCAATCATTTCTGGACGTTTTTCAATGGCAAAAATCAATGAATATTGTAAATGCACAAACAGTAATTTCTCCGCATTGCAAGGTGCAATTCTGAAATTTTTTGCTTTTTCCTGCTCCTCTTAGCATGATAAAGAAGATTCAAAGAGAGTGAGATGCCAGCTCCTTTCATTCAGTCAGTAGCTTCAATCATTTCTGGACGTTTTTCAATGGCAAAAATCAATGAATATTGTAAATGCACAAACAGTAATTTCTCCGCATTGCAAGGTGCAATTCTGAAATTTTTTGCTTTTTCCTGCTCCTCTTAGCATGATAAAGAAGATTCAATGAGAGTGAGATGCCAGATCCTTTCCTTCAGTCAGTAGCTTCAATCATTTCTGGTATATGAATAACATGATGTTTTTCAATGGCAAAAATCAATGAATTTTGTAAATGCACAAACAGTAATTTCTCCGCATTGCAAGGCGCAATTCTGAAATTTTTTGCTTTTTCCTGCTCCTCTTAGCATGATAAAGAAGATTCAAAGAGAGTGAGATGCCAGCTCCTTTCATTCAGTCAGTAGCTTCAATCATTTCTGGACATTTTTCAATGGCAAAAATCAATGAATATTGTAAATGCACAAACAGTAATTTCTCCGCATTGCAAGGTGCAATTCTGAAATTTTTTGCTTTTTCCTGCTCCTCTTAGCATGATCAAGAAGATTCAAAGAGAGTGAGATGCCAGCTCCTTTCATTCAGTCAGTAGCTTCAATCATTTCTGGACGTTTTTCAATGGCAAAAATCAATGAATATTGTAAATGCACAAACAGTAATTTCTCCGCATTGCAAGGTGCAATTCTGAAATTTTTTGCTTTTTCCTGCTCCTCTTAGCATGATAAAGAAGATTCAAAGAGAGTGAGATGCCAGCTCCTTTCATTCAGTCAGTAGCTTCAATCATTTCTGGACGTTTCTCAATGGCAAAAATCAATGAATATTGTAAATGCACAAACAGTAATTTCTCCGCATTGCAATGTGCAATTCTGAAATTTTTTGCTTTTTCCTGCTCCTCTTAGCATGATAAAGAAGATTCAAAGAGAGTGAGATGCCAGCTCCTTTCATTCAGTCAGTAGCTTCAATCATTTCTGGACATTTTTCAATGGCAAAAATCAATGAATATTGTAAATGCACAAACAGTAATTTCTCCGCATTGCAAGGTGCAATTCTGAAATTTTTTGCTTTTTCCTGCTCCTCTTAGCATGATAAAGAAGATTCAAAGAGAGTGAGATGCCAGCTCCTTTCATTCAGTCAGTAGCTTCAATCATTTCTGGACGTTTTTCAATGACAAAAATCAATGAATATTGTAAATGCACAAACAGTAATTTCTCTGCAGTGCAAGGTGCAATTCTGAAATTTTTTGCTTTTTCCTGCTCCTCTTAGCATGATAAAGAAGATTCAAAGAGAGTGAGATGCCAGCTCCTTTCATTCAGTCAGTAGCTTCAATCATTTCTGGACGTTTTTCAATGGCAAAAATCATTGAATATTGTAAATGCACAAACAGTAATTTCTCCGCATTGCAAGGTGCAATTCTGAAATTTTTTACTTTTTCCTGCTCCTCTTAGCATGATAAAGAAGATTCAAAGAGAGTGAGATGCCAGCTCCTTTCATTCAGTCAGTAGCTTCAATCATTTCTGGTATATGAATAACATGATGTTTTTCAATCGCAAAAATCAATGAATATTGTAAATGCACAAACAGTAATTTCTCCGCATTGCAAGGTGCAATTCTGAAATTTTTCGCTTTTTCCTGCTCCTCTTAGCATGATAAAGAAGATTCAAAGAGAGTGATATGCCAGCTCCTTTCATTCAGTCAGTAGCTTCAATCATTTCTGGACGTTTTTCAATGGCAAAAATCAATGAATATTGTAAATGCACAAACAGTAATTTCTCCGCATTGCAAGGTGCAATTCTGAAATTTTTTGCTTTTTCCTGCTCCTCTTAGCATGATAAAGAAGATTCAAAGAGAGTGAGATGCCAGATCCTTTCCTTCAGTCAGTAGCTTCAATCATTTCTGGTATATGAATAACATGATGTTTTTCAATGGCAAAAATCAATGAATTTTGTAAATGCACAAACAGTAATTTCTCCGCATTGCAAGGCGCAATTCTGAAATTTTTTGCTTTTTCCTGCTCCTCTTAGCATGATAAAGAAGATTCAAAGAGAGTGAGATGCCAGCTCCTTTCATTCAGTCAGTAGCTTCAATCATTTCTGGACATTTTTCAATGGCAAAAATCAATGAATATTGTAAATGCACAAACAGTAATTTCTCCGCATTGCAAGGTGCAATTCTGAAATTTTTTGCTTTTTCCTGCTCCTCTTAGCATGATAAAGAAGATTCAAAGAGAGTGAGATGCCAGCTCCTTTCATTCAGTCAGTAGCTTCAATCATTTCTGGACGTTTTTCAATGGCAAAAATCAATGAATATTGTAAATGCACAAACAGTAATTTCTCCGCATTGCAAGGTGCAATTCTGAATTTTTTTGCTTTTTCCTGCTCCTCTTAGCATGATAAAGAAGATTCAAAGAGAGTGAGATGCCAGCTCCTTTCATTCAGTCAGTAGCTTCAATCATTTCTGGACGTTTTTCAATGGCAAAAATCAATGAATATTGTAAATGCACAAACAGTAATTTCTCCGCATTGCAAGGTGCAATTCTGAAATTTTTTGCTTTTTCCTGCTCCTCTTAGCATGATAAAGAAGATTCAAAGAGAGTGAGATGCCAGATCCTTTCCTTCAGTCAGTAGCTTCAATCATTTCTGGTATATGAATAACATGATGTTTTTCAATGGCAAAAATCAATGAATTTTGTAAATGCACAAACAGTAATTTCTCCGCATTGCAAGGCGCAATTCTGAAATTTTTTGCTTTTTCCTGCTCCTCTTAGCATGATAAAGAAGATTCAAAGAGAGTGAGATGCCAGCTCCTTTCATTCAGTCAGTAGCTTCAATCATTTCTGGACATTTTTCAATGGCAAAAATCAATGAATATTGTAAATGCACAAACAGTAATTTCTCCGCATTGCAAGGTGCAATTCTGAAATTTTTTGCTTTTTCCTGCTCCTCTTAGCATGATAAAGAAGATTCAAAGAGAGTGAGATGCCAGCTCCTTTCATTCAGTCAGTAGCTTCAATCATTTCTGGACGTTTTTCAATGGCAAAAATCAATGAATATTGTAAATGCACAAACAGTAATTTCTCCGCATTGCAAGGTGCAATTCTGAAATTTTTTGCTTTTTCCTGCTCCTCTTAGCATGATAAAGAAGATTCAAAGAGAGTGAGATGCCAGCTCCTTTCATTCAGTCAGTAGCTTCAATCATTTCTGGACGTTTTTCAATGGCAAAAATCAATGAATATTGTAAATGCACAAACAGTAATTTCTCCGCATTGCAAGGTGCAATTCTGAAATTTTTTGCTTTTTCCTGCTCCTCTTAGCATGATAAAGAAGATTCAAAGAGAGTGAGATGCCAGATCCTTTCCTTCAGTCAGTAGCTTCAATCATTTCTGGTATATGAATAACATGATGTTTTTCAATGGCAAAAATCAATGAATTTTGTAAATGCACAAAGAGTAATTTCTCCGCATTGCAAGGCGCAATTCTGAAATTTTTTGCTTTTTCCTGCTCCTCTTAGCATGATAAAGAAGATTCAAAGAGAGTGAGATGCCAGCTCCTTTCATTCAGTCAGTACCTTCAATCATTTCTGGACGTTTTTCAATGGCAAAAATCAATGAATATTGTAAATGCACAAACAGTAATTTCTCCGCATTGCAAGGTGCAATTCTGAAATTTTTTGCTTTTTCCTGCTCCTCTTAGCATGATAAAGAAGATTCAAAGAGAGTGAGATGCCAGCTCCTTTCATTCAGTCAGTAGCTTCAATCATTTCTGGACGTTTTTCAATGGCAAAAATCAATGAATATTGTAAATGCACAAACTGTAATTTCTCCGCATTGCAAGGTGCAATTCTGAAATTTTTTGCTTTTTCCTGCTCCTCTTAGCATGATAAAGAAGATTCAAAGAGAGTGAGATGCCAGCTCCTTTCATTCAGTCAGTAGCTTCAATCATTTCTGGTATATGAATAACATGATGTTTTTCAATAGCAAAAATCAATGAATATTGTAAATGCACAAACAGTAATTTCTCCGCATTGCAAGGTGCAATTCTGAAATTTTTTGCTTTTTCCTGCTCCTCTTAGCATGATAAAGAAGATTCAAAGAGAGTGAGATGCCAGCTCCTTTCATTCAGTCAGTAGCTTCAATCATTTCTGGACGTTTTTCAATGGCAAAAATCAATGAATATTGTAAATGCACAAACAGTAATTTCTCCGCATTGCAAGGTGCAATTCTGAAATTTTTTGCTTTTTCCTGCTCCTCTAAGCATGATAAAGAAGATTCAAAGAGAGTGAGATGCCAGATCCTTTCCTTCAGTCAGTAGCTTCAATCATTTCTGGTATATGAATAACATGATGTTTTTCAATGGCAAAAATCAATGAATTTTGTAAATGCACAAACAGTAATTTCTCCGCATTGCAAGGCGCAATTCTGAAATTTTTTGCTTTTTCCTGCTCCTCTTAGCATGATAAAGAAGATTCAAAGAGAGTGAGATGCCAGCTCCTTTCATTCAGTCAGTAGCTTCAATCATTTCTGGACATTTTTCAATGGCAAAAATCAATGAATATTGTAAATGCACAAACAGTAATTTCTCCGCATTGCAAGGTGCAATTCTGAAATTTTTTGCTTTTTCCTGCTCCTCTTAGCATGATAAAGAAGATTCAAAGAGAGTGAGATGCCAGCTCCTTTCATTCAGTCAGTAGCTTCAATCATTTCTGGACGTTTTTCAATGGCAAAAATCAATGAATATTGTAAATGCACAAACAGTAATTTCTCCGCATTGCAAGGTGCAATTCTGAAATTTTTTGCTTTTTCCTGCTCCTCTTAGCATGATAAAGAAGATTCAAAGAGAGTGAGATGCCAGCTCCTTTCATTCAGTCAGTACCTTCAATCATTTCTGGACGTTTTTCAATGGCAAAAATCAATGAATATTGTAAATGCACAAACAGTAATTTCTCCGCATTGCAAGGTGCAATTCTGAAATTTTTTGCTTTTTCCTGCTCCTCTTAGCATGATAAAGAAGATTCAAAGAGAGTGAGATGCCAGCTCCTTTCATTCAGTCAGTAGCTTCAATCATTTCTGGACGTTTTTCAATGGCAAAAATCAATGAATATTGTAAATGCACAAACTGTAATTTCTCCGCATTGCAAGGTGCAATTCTGAAATTTTTTGCTTTTTCCTGCTCCTCTTAGCATGATAAAGAAGATTCAAAGAGAGTGAGATGCCAGCTCCTTTCATTCAGTCAGTAGCTTCAATCATTTCTGGTATATGAATAACATGGTTTTTCAATCGCAAAAATCAATGAATATTGTAAATGCACAAACAGTAATTTCTCCGCATTGCAAGGTGCAATTCTGAAATTTTTTGCTTTTTCCTGCTCCTCTTAGCATGATAAAGAAGATTCAAAGAGAGTGAGATGCCAGCTCCTTTCCTTCAGTCAGTAGCTTCAATCATTTCTGGTATATGAATAACATGATGTTTTTCAATGGCAAAAATCAATGAATTTTGTAAATGCACAAACAGTAATTTCTCCGCATTGCAAGGCGCAATTCTGAAATTTTTTGCTTTTTCCTGCTCCTCTTAGCATGATAAAGAAGATTCAAAGAGAGTGAGATGCCAGCTCCTTTCATTCAGTCAGTAGCTTCAATCATTTCTGGACATTTTTCAGTGGCAAAAATCAATGAATATTGTAAATGCACAAACAGTAATTTCTCCGCATTGCAAGGTGCAATTCTGAAATTTTTTGCTTTTTCCTGCTCCTCTTAGCATGATAAAGAAGATTCAAAGAGAGTGAGATGCCAGCTCCTTTCATTCAGTCAGTAGCTACAATCATTTCTGGACGTTTTTCAATGGCAAAAATCAATGAATATTGTAAATGCACAAACAGTAATTTCTCCGCATTGCAAGGTGCAATTCTGAAATTTTTTGCTTTTTCCTGCTCCTCTTAGCATGATAAAGAAGATTCAAAGAGAGTGAGGTGCCAGCTCCTTTCATTCAGTCAGGAGCTTCAAACATTTCTGGTATATGAATAACATGTTTTTCAATGGCAAAAATCAATGAATATTGTAAATGCACAAACAGTAATTTCTCCGCATTGCAAGGTGCAATTCTGAAATTTTTTGCTTTTTCCTGCTCCTCTTAGCATGATAAAGAAGATTCAAAGAGAGTGAGATGCCAGCTCCTTTCATTCAGTCAGTAGCTTCAATCATTTCTGGACGTTTTTCAATGGCAAAAATCAATGAATATTGTAAATGCACAAACTGTAATTTCTCCGCATTGCAAGGTGCAATTCTGAAATTTTTTGCTTTTTCCTGCTCCTCTTAGCATGATAAAGAAGATTTAAAGAGAGTGAGATGCCAGCTCCTTTCATTCAGTCAGTAGCTTCAATCATTTCTGGACGTTTTTCAATGGCAAAAATCAACGAATATTGTAAATGCACAAACAGTAATTTCTCCGCATTGCAAGGTGCAATTCTGAAAGTTTTTGCTTTTTCCTGCTCCTCTTAGCATGATAAAGAAGATTCAAAGAGAGTGAGATGCCAGCTCCTTTCATTCAGTCAGTAGCTTCAATCATTTCTGGACATTTTTCAATGGCAAAAATCAATGAATATTGTAAATGCACAAACAGTAATTTCTCCGCATTGCAAGGTGCAATTCTGAAATTTTTTGCTTTTTCCTGCTCCTCTTAGCATGATAAAGAAGATTCAAAGAGAGTGAGATGCCAGCTCCTTTCATTCAGTCAGTAGCTTCAATCATTTCTGGACGTTTTTCAATGGCAAAAATCAATGAATATTGTAAATGCACAAACAGTAATTTCTCCGCATTGCAAGGTGCAATTCTGAATTTTTTTGCTTTTTCCTGCTCCTCTTAGCATGATAAAGAAGATTCAAAGAGAGTGAGATGCCAGCTCCTTTCATTCAGTCAGTAGCTTCAATCATTTCTGGACGTTTTTCAATGGCAAAAATCAATGAATATTGTAAATGCACAAACAGTAATTTCTCCGCATTGCAAGGTGCAATTCTGAAATTTTTTGCTTTTTCCTGCTCCTCTTAGCATGATAAAGAAGATTCAAAGAGAGTGAGATGCCAGATCCTTTCCTTCAGTCAGTAGCTTCAATCATTTCTGGTATATGAATAACATGATGTTTTTCAATGGCAAAAATCAATGAATTTTGTAAATGCACAAACAGTAATTTCTCCGCATTGCAAGGCGCAATTCTGAAATTTTTTGCTTTTTCCTGCTCCTCTTAGCATGATAAAGAAATTCAAAGAGAGTGAGATGCCAGCTCCTTTCATTCAGTCAGTAGCTTCAATCATTTCTGGACATTTTTCAATGGCAAAAATCAATGAATATTGTAAATGCACAAACAGTAATTTCTCCGCATTGCAAGGTGCAATTCTGAAATTTTTTGCTTTTTCCTGCTCCTCTTAGCATGATAAAGAAGATTCAAAGAGAGTGAGATGCCAGCTCCTTTCATTCAGTCAGTAGCTTCAATCATTTCTGGACGTTTTTCAATGGCAAAAATCAATGAATATTGTAAATGCACAAACAGTAATTTCTCCGCATTGCAAGGTGCAATTCTGAAATTTTTTGCTTTTTCCTGCTCCTCTTAGCATGATAAAGAAGATTCAAAGAGAGTGAGATGCCAGCTCCTTTCATTCAGTCAGTAGCTTCAATCATTTCTGGACGTTTTTCAATGGCAAAAATCAATGAATATTGTAAATGCACAAACAGTAATTTCTCCGCATTGCAATGTGCAATTCTGAAATTTTTTGCTTTTTCCTGCTCCTCTTAGCATGATAAAGAAGATTCAAAGAGAGTGAGATGCCAGCTCCTTTCATTCAGTCAGTAGCTTCAATCATTTCTGGACATTTTTCAATGGCAAAAATCAATGAATATTGTAAATGCACAAACAGTAATTTCTCCGCATTGCAAGGTGCAATTCTGAAATTTTTTGCTTTTTCCTGCTCCTCTTAGCATGATAAAGAAGATTCAAAGAGAGTGAGATGCCAGCTCCTTTCATTCAGTCAGTAGCTTCAATCATTTCTGGACGTTTTTCAATGACAAAAATCAATGAATATTGTAAATGCACAAACAGTAATTTCTCTGCATTGCAAGGTGCAATTCTGAAATTTTTTGCTTTTTCCTGCTCCTCTTAGCATGATAAAGAAGATTCAAAGAGAGTGAGATGCCAGATCCTTTCCTTCAGTCAGTAGCTTCAATCATTTCTGGTATATGAATAACATGATGTTTTTCAATGGCAAAAATCAATGAATTTTGTAAATGCACAAACAGTAATTTCTCCGCATTGCAAGGCGCAATTCTGAAATTTTTTGCTTTTTCCTGCTCCTCTTAGCATGATAAAGAAGATTCAAAGAGAGTGAGATGCCAGCTCCTTTCATTCAGTCAGTAGCTTCAATCATTTCTGGACATTTTTCAATGGCAAAAATCAATGAATATTGTAAATGCACAAACAGTAATTTCTCCGCATTGCAAGGTGCAATTCTGAAATTTTTTGCTTTTTCCTGCTCCTCTTAGCATGATAAAGAAGATTCAAAGAGAGTGAGATGCCAGCTCCTTTCATTCAGTCAGTAGCTTCAATCATTTCTGGACGTTTTTCAATGGCAAAAATCAATGAATATTGTAAATGCACAAACAGTAATTTCTCCGCATTGCAAGGTGCAATTCTGAAATTTTTTGCTTTTTCCTGCTCCTCTTAGCATGATAAAGAAGATTCAAAGAGAGTGAGATGCCAGCTCCTTTCATTCAGTCAGTAGCTTCAATCATTTCTGGACGTTTTTCAATGGCAAAAATCAATGAATATTGTAAATGCACAAACAGTAATTTCTCCGCATTGCAAGGTGCAATTCTGAAATTTTTTGCTTTTTCCTGCTCCTCTTAGCATGATAAAGAAGATTCAAAGAGAGTGAGATGCCAGATCCTTTCCTTCAGTCAGTAGCTTCAATCATTTCTGGTATATGAATAACATGATGTTTTTCAATGGCAAAAATCAATGAATTTTGTAAATGCACAAAGAGTAATTTCTCCGCATTGCAAGGCGCAATTCTGAAATTTTTTGCTTTTTCCTGCTCCTCTTAGCATGATAAAGAAGATTCAAAGAGAGTGAGATGCCAGCTCCTTTCATTCAGTCAGTACCTTCAATCATTTCTGGACGTTTTTCAATGGCAAAAATCAATGAATATTGTAAATGCACAAACAGTAATTTCTCCGCATTGCAAGGTGCAATTCTGAAATTTTTTGCTTTTTCCTGCTCCTCTTAGCATGATAAAGAAGATTCAAAGAGAGTGAGATGCCAGCTCCTTTCATTCAGTCAGTAGCTTCAATCATTTCTGGACGTTTTTCAATGGCAAAAATCAATGAATATTGTAAATGCACAAACTGTAATTTCTCCGCATTGCAAGGTGCAATTCTGAAATTTTTTGCTTTTTCCTGCTCCTCTTAGCATGATAAAGAAGATTCAAAGAGAGTGAGATGCCAGCTCCTTTCATTCAGTCAGTAGCTTCAATCATTTCTGGTATATGAATAACATGATGTTTTTCAATAGCAAAAATCAATGAATATTGTAAATGCACAAACAGTAATTTCTCCGCATTGCAAGGTGCAATTCTGAAATTTTTTGCTTTTTCCTGCTCCTCTTAGCATGATAAAGAAGATTCAAAGAGAGTGAGATGCCAGCTCCTTTCATTCAGTCAGTAGCTTCAATCATTTCTGGACGTTTTTCAATGGCAAAAATCAATGAATATTGTAAATGCACAAACAGTAATTTCTCCGCATTGCAAGGTGCAATTCTGAAATTTTTTGCTTTTTCCTGCTCCTCTAAGCATGATAAAGAAGATTCAAAGAGAGTGAGATGCCAGATCCTTTCCTTCAGTCAGTAGCTTCAATCATTTCTGGTATATGAATAACATGATGTTTTTCAATGGCAAAAATCAATGAATTTTGTAAATGCACAAACAGTAATTTCTCCGCATTGCAAGGCGCAATTCTGAAATTTTTTGCTTTTTCCTGCTCCTCTTAGCATGATAAAGAAGATTCAAAGAGAGTGAGATGCCAGCTCCTTTCATTCAGTCAGTAGCTTCAATCATTTCTGGACATTTTTCAATGGCAAAAATCAATGAATATTGTAAATGCACAAACAGTAATTTCTCCGCATTGCAAGGTGCAATTCTGAAATTTTTTGCTTTTTCCTGCTCCTCTTAGCATGATAAAGAAGATTCAAAGAGAGTGAGATGCCAGCTCCTTTCATTCAGTCAGTAGCTTCAATCATTTCTGGACGTTTTTCAATGGCAAAAATCAATGAATATTGTAAATGCACAAACAGTAATTTCTCCGCATTGCAAGGTGCAATTCTGAAATTTTTTGCTTTTTCCTGCTCCTCTTAGCATGATAAAGAAGATTCAAAGAGAGTGAGATGCCAGCTCCTTTCATTCAGTCAGTACCTTCAATCATTTCTGGACGTTTTTCAATGGCAAAAATCAATGAATATTGTAAATGCACAAACAGTAATTTCTCCGCATTGCAAGGTGCAATTCTGAAATTTTTTGCTTTTTCCTGCTCCTCTTAGCATGATAAAGAAGATTCAAAGAGAGTGAGATGCCAGCTCCTTTCATTCAGTCAGTAGCTTCAATCATTTCTGGACGTTTTTCAATGGCAAAAATCAATGAATATTGTAAATGCACAAACTGTAATTTCTCCGCATTGCAAGGTGCAATTCTGAAATTTTTTGCTTTTTCCTGCTCCTCTTAGCATGATAAAGAAGATTCAAAGAGAGTGAGATGCCAGCTCCTTTCATTCAGTCAGTAGCTTCAATCATTTCTGGTATATGAATAACATGGTTTTTCAATCGCAAAAATCAATGAATATTGTAAATGCACAAACAGTAATTTCTCCGCATTGCAAGGTGCAATTCTGAAATTTTTTGCTTTTTCCTGCTCCTCTTAGCATGATAAAGAAGATTCAAAGAGAGTGAGATGCCAGCTCCTTTCCTTCAGTCAGTAGCTTCAATCATTTCTGGTATATGAATAACATGATGTTTTTCAATGGCAAAAATCAATGAATTTTGTAAATGCACAAACAGTAATTTCTCCGCATTGCAAGGCGCAATTCTGAAATTTTTTGCTTTTTCCTGCTCCTCTTAGCATGATAAAGAAGATTCAAAGAGAGTGAGATGCCAGCTCCTTTCATTCAGTCAGTAGCTTCAATCATTTCTGGACATTTTTCAGTGGCAAAAATCAATGAATATTGTAAATGCACAAACAGTAATTTCTCCGCATTGCAAGGTGCAATTCTGAAATTTTTTGCTTTTTCCTGCTCCTCTTAGCATGATAAAGAAGATTCAAAGAGAGTGAGATGCCAGCTCCTTTCATTCAGTCAGTAGCTACAATCATTTCTGGACGTTTTTCAATGGCAAAAATCAATGAATATTGTAAATGCACAAACAGTAATTTCTCCGCATTGCAAGGTGCAATTCTGAAATTTTTTGCTTTTTCCTGCTCCTCTTAGCATGATAAAGAAGATTCAAAGAGAGTGAGGTGCCAGCTCCTTTCATTCAGTCAGGAGCTTCAAACATTTCTGGTATATGAATAACATGTTTTTCAATGGCAAAAATCAATGAATATTGTAAATGCACAAACAGTAATTTCTCCGCATTGCAAGGTGCAATTCTGAAATTTTTTGCTTTTTCCTGCTCCTCTTAGCATGATAAAGAAGATTCAAAGAGAGTGAGATGCCAGCTCCTTTCATTCAGTCAGTAGCTTCAATCATTTCTGGACGTTTTTCAATGGCAAAAATCAATGAATATTGTAAATGCACAAACTGTAATTTCTCCGCATTGCAAGGTGCAATTCTGAAATTTTTTGCTTTTTCCTGCTCCTCTTAGCATGATAAAGAAGATTTAAAGAGAGTGAGATGCCAGCTCCTTTCATTCAGTCAGTAGCTTCAATCATTTCTGGACGTTTTTCAATGGCAAAAATCAACGAATATTGTAAATGCACAAACAGTAATTTCTCCGCATTGCAAGGTGCAATTCTGAAAGTTTTTGCTTTTTCCTGCTCCTCTTAGCATGATAAAGAAGATTCAAAGAGAGTGAGATGCCAGCTCCTTTCATTCAGTCAGTAGCTTCAATCATTTCTGGACGTTTTTCAATGGCAAAAATCAATGAATATTGTAAATGCACAAACTGTAATTTCTCCGCATTGCAAGGTGCAATTCTGAAATTTTTTGCTTTTTCCTGCTCCTCTTAGCATGATAAAGAAGATTCAAAGAGAGTGAGATGCCAGCTCCTTTCATTCAGTCAGTAGCTTCAATCATTTCTGGACGTTTTTCAATGGCAAAAATCAATGAATATTGTAAATGCACAAACAGTAAATTCTCCGCATTGCAAGTTGCAATTCTGAAATTTTTTGCTTTTTCCTGCTCCTCTTAGCATGATAAAGAAGATTCAAAGAGAGTGAGATGCCAGCTCCTTTCCTTCAGTCAGTAGCTTCAATCATTTCTGGTATATGAATAACATGATGTTTTTCAATGGCAAAAATCAATGAAATTTGTAAATGCACAAACAGTAATTTCTCCGCATTGCAAGGCGCAATTCTGAAATTTTTTGCTTTTTCCTGCTCCTCTTAGCATGATAAAGAAGATTCAAAGAGAGTGAGATGCCAGCTCCTTTCATTCAGTCAGTAGCTTCAATCATTTCTGGACATTTTTCAATGGCAAAAATCAATGAATATTGTAAATGCACAAACAGTAATTTCTCCGCATTGCAAGGTGCAATTCTGAAATTTTTTGCTTTTTCCTGCTCCTCTTAGCATGATAAAGAAGATTCAAAGAGAGTGAGATGCCAGCTCCTTTCTTTCAGTCAGTAGCTTCAATCATTTCTGGACGTTTTTCAATGGCAAAAATCAATGAATATTGTAAATGCACAAACAGTAATTTCTCCGCATTGCAAGGTGCAATTCTGAAATTTTTTGCTTTTTCCTGCTCCTCTTAGCATGATAAAGAAGATTCAAAGAGAGTGAGGTGCCAGCTCCTTTCATTCAGTCAGTAGCTTCAATCATTTCTGGACGTTTTTCAATGACAAAAATCAATGAATATTGTAAATGCACAAACAGTAATTTCTCTGCATTGCAAGGTGCAATTCTGAAATTTTTTGCTTTTTCCTGCTCCTCTTAGCATGATAAAGAAGATTCAAAGAGAGTGAGATGCCAGATCCTTTCCTTCAGTCAGTAGCTTCAATCATTTCTGGTATATGAATAACATGATGTTTTTCAATGGCAAAAATCAATGAATTTTGTAAATGCACAAACAGTAATTTCTCCGCATTGCAAGGCGCAATTCTGAAATTTTTTGCTTTTTCCTGCTCCTCTTAGCATGATAAAGAAGATTCAAAGAGAGTGAGATGCCAGCTCCTTTCATTCAGTCAGTAGCTTCAATCATTTCTGGACATTTTTCAATGGCAAAAATCAATGAATATTGTAAATGCACAAACAGTAATTTCTCCGCATTGCAAGGTGCAATTCTGAAATTTTTTGCTTTTTCCTGCTCCTCTTAGCATGATAAAGAAGATTCAAAGAGAGTGAGATGCCAGCTCCTTTCATTCAGTCAGTAGCTTCAATCATTTCTGGACGTTTTTCAATGGCAAAAATCAATGAATATTGTAAATGCACAAACAGTAATTTCTCCGCATTGCAAGGTGCAATTCTGAAATTTTTTGCTTTTTCCTGCTCCTCTTAGCATGATAAAGAAGATTCAAAGAGAGTGAGATGCCAGCTACTTTCATTCAGTCAGTAGCTTCAATCATTTCTGGACGTTTTTCAATGGCAAAAATCAATGAATATTGTAAATGCACAAACAGTAATTTCTCCGCATTGCAAGGTGCAATTCTGAAATTTTTTGCTTTTTCCTGCTCCTCTTAGCATGATAAAGAAGATTCAAAGAGAGTGAGATGCCAGATCCTTTCCTTCAGTCAGTAGCTTCAATCATTTCTGGTATATGAATAACATGATGTTTTTCAATGGCAAAAATCAATGAATTTTGTAAATGCACAAAGAGTAATTTCTCCGCATTGCAAGGCGCAATTCTGAAATTTTTTGCTTTTTCCTGCTCCTCTTAGCATGATAAAGAAGATTCAAAGAGAGTGAGATGCCAGCTCCTTTCATTCAGTCAGTACCTTCAATCATTTCTGGACGTTTTTCAATGGCAAAAATCAATGAATATTGTAAATGCACAAACAGTAATTTCTCCGCATTGCAAGGTGCAATTCTGAAATTTTTTGCTTTTTCCTGCTCCTCTTAGCATGATAAAGAAGATTCAAAGAGAGTGAGATGCCAGCTCCTTTCATTCAGTCAGTAGCTTCAATCATTTCTGGACGTTTTTCAATGGCAAAAATCAATGAATATTGTAAATGCACAAACTGTAATTTCTCCGCATTGCAAGGTGCAATTCTGAAATTTTTTGCTTTTTCCTGCTCCTCTTAGCATGATAAAGAAGATTCAAAGAGAGTGAGATGCCAGCTCCTTTCATTCAGTCAGTAGCTTCAATCATTTCTGGTATATGAATAACATGATGTTTTTCAATAGCAAAAATCAATGAATATTGTAAATGCACAAACAGTAATTTCTCCGCATTGCAAGGTGCAATTCTGAAATTTTTTGCTTTTTCCTGCTCCTCTTAGCATGATAAAGAAGATTCAAAGAGAGTGAGATGCCAGCTCCTTTCATTCAGTCAGTAGCTTCAATCATTTCTGGACGTTTTTCAATGGCAAAAATCAATGAATATTGTAAATGCACAAACAGTTATTTCTCCGCATTGCAAGGTGCAATTCTGAAATTTTTTGCTTTTTCCTGCTCCTCTAAGCATGATAAAGAAGATTCAAAGAGAGTGAGATGCCAGATCCTTTCCTTCAGTCAGTAGCTTCAATCATTTCTGGTATATGAATAACATGATGTTTTTCAATGGCAAAAATCAATGAATTTTGTAAATGCACAAACAGTAATTTCTCCGCATTGCAAGGCGCAATTCTGAAATTTTTTGCTTTTTCCTGCTCCTCTTAGCATGATAAAGAAGATTCAAAGAGAGTGAGATGCCAGCTCCTTTCATTCAGTCAGTAGCTTCAATCATTTCTGGACATTTTTCAATGGCAAAAATCAATGAATATTGTAAATGCACAAACAGTAATTTCTCCGCATTGCAAGGTGCAATTCTGAAATTTTTTGCTTTTTCCTGCTCCTCTTAGCATGATAAAGAAGATTCAAAGAGAGTGAGATGCCAGCTCCTTTCATTCAGTCAGTAGCTTCAATCATTTCTGGACGTTTTTCAATGGCAAAAATCAATGAATATTGTAAATGCACAAACTGTAATTTCTCCGCATTGCAAGGTGCAATTCTGAAATTTTTTGCTTTTTCCTGCTCCTCTTAGCATGATAAAGAAGATTCAAAGAGAGTGAGATGCCAGCTCCTTTCATTCAGTCAGTAGCTTCAATCATTTCTGGTATATGAATAACATGGTTTTTCAATCGCAAAAATCAATGAATATTGTAAATGCACAAACAGTAATTTCTCCGCATTGCAAGGTGCAATTCTGAAATTTTTTGCTTTTTCCTGCTCCTCTTAGCATGATAAAGAAGATTCAAAGAGAGTGAGATGCCAGCTCCTTTCATTCAGTCAGTACCTTCAATCATTTCTGGACGTTTTTCAATGGCAAAAATCAATGAATATTGTAAATGCACAAACAGTAATTTCTCCGCATTGCAAGGTGCAATTCTGAAATTTTTTGCTTTTTCCTGCTCCTCTTAGCATGATAAAGAAGATTCAAAGAGAGTGAGATGCCAGCTCCTTTCATTCAGTCAGTAGCTTCAATCATTTCTGGACGTTTTTCAATGGCAAAAATCAATGAATATTGTAAATGCACAAACTGTAATTTCTCCGCATTGCAAGGTGCAATTCTGAAATTTTTTGCTTTTTCCTGCTCCTCTTAGCATGATAAAGAAGATTCAAAGAGAGTGAGATGCCAGCTCCTTTCATTCAGTCAGTAGCTTCAATCATTTCTGGTATATGAATAACATGGTTTTTCAATCGCAAAAATCAATGAATATTGTAAATGCACAAACAGTAATTTCTCCGCATTGCAAGGTGCAATTCTGAAATTTTTTGCTTTTTCCTGCTCCTCTTAGCATGATAAAGAAGATTCAAAGAGAGTGAGATGCCAGCTCCTTTCCTTCAGTCAGTAGCTTCAATCATTTCTGGTATATGAATAACATGATGTTTTTCAATGGCAAAAATCAATGAATTTTGTAAATGCACAAACAGTAATTTCTCCGCATTGCAAGGCGCAATTCTGAAATTTTTTGCTTTTTCCTGCTCCTCTTAGCATGATAAAGAAGATTCAAAGAGAGTGAGATGCCAGCTCCTTTCATTCAGTCAGTAGCTTCAATCATTTCTGGACATTTTTCAGTGGCAAAAATCAATGAATATTGTAAATGCACAAACAGTAATTTCTCCGCATTGCAAGGTGCAATTCTGAAATTTTTTGCTTTTTCCTGCTCCTCTTAGCATGATAAAGAAGATTCAAAGAGAGTGAGATGCCAGCTCCTTTCATTCAGTCAGTAGCTACAATCATTTCTGGACGTTTTTCAATGGCAAAAATCAATGAATATTGTAAATGCACAAACAGTAATTTCTCCGCATTGCAAGGTGCAATTCTGAAATTTTTTGCTTTTTCCTGCTCCTCTTAGCATGATAAAGAAGATTCAAAGAGAGTGAGGTGCCAGCTCCTTTCATTCAGTCAGGAGCTTCAAACATTTCTGGTATATGAATAACATGTTTTTCAATGGCAAAAATCAATGAATATTGTAAATGCACAAACAGTAATTTCTCCGCATTGCAAGGTGCAATTCTGAAATTTTTTGCTTTTTCCTGCTCCTCTTAGCATGATAAAGAAGATTCAAAGAGAGTGAGATGCCAGCTCCTTTCATTCAGTCAGTAGCTTCAATCATTTCTGGACGTTTTTCAATGGCAAAAATCAATGAATATTGTAAATGCACAAACTGTAATTTCTCCGCATTGCAAGGTGCAATTCTGAAATTTTTTGCTTTTTCCTGCTCCTCTTAGCATGATAAAGAAGATTTAAAGAGAGTGAGATGCCAGCTCCTTTCATTCAGTCAGTAGCTTCAATCATTTCTGGACGTTTTTCAATGGCAAAAATCAACGAATATTGTAAATGCACAAACAGTAATTTCTCCGCATTGCAAGGTGCAATTCTGAAATTTTTTGCTTTTTCCTGCTCCTCTTAGCATGATAAAGAAGATTCAAAGAGAGTGAGATGCCAGCTCCTTTCATTCAGTCAGTAGCTTCAATCATTTCTGGACGTTTTTCAATGGCAAAAATCAATGAATATTGTAAATGCACAAACTGTAATTTCTCCGCATTGCAAGGTGCAATTCTGAAATTTTTTGCTTTTTCCTGCTCCTCTTAGCATGATAAAGAAGATTCAAAGAGAGTGAGATGCCAGCTCCTTTCATTCAGTCAGTAGCTTCAATCATTTCTGGACGTTTTTCAATGGCAAAAATCAATGAATATTGTAAATGCACAAACAGTAAATTCTCCGCATTGCAAGTTGCAATTCTGAAATTTTTTGCTTTTTCCTGCTCCTCTTAGCATGATAAAGAAGATTCAAAGAGAGTGAGATGCCAGCTCCTTTCCTTCAGTCAGTAGCTTCAATCATTTCTGGTATATGAATAACATGATGTTTTTCAATGGCAAAAATCAATGAAATTTGTAAATGCACAAACAGTAATTGTCTCCGCATTGCAAGGCGCAATTCTGAAATTTTTTGCTTTTTCCTGCTCCTCTTAGCATGATAAAGAAGATTCAAAGAGAGTGAGATGCCAGCTCCTTTCATTCAGTCAGTAGCTTCAATCATTTCTGGACATTTTTCAATGGCAAAAATCAATGAATATTGTAAATGCACAAACAGTAATTTCTCCGCATTGCAAGGTGCAATTCTGAAATTTTTTGCTTTTTCCTGCTCCTCTTAGCATGATAAAGAAGATTCAAAGAGAGTGAGATGCCAGCTCCTTTCATTCAGTCAGTAGCTTCAATCATTTCTGGACGTTTTTCAATGGCAAAAATCAATGAATATTGTAAATGCACAAACAGTAATTTCTCCGCATTGCAAGGTGCAATTCTGAAATTTTTTGCTTTTTCCTGCTCCTCTTAGCATGATAAAGAAGATTCAAAGAGAGTGAGGTGCCAGCTCCTTTCATTCAGTCAGGAGCTTCAAACATTTCTGGTATATGAATAACATGTTTTTCAATGGCAAAAATCAATGAATATTGTAAATGCACAAACAGTAAATTCTCCGCATTGCAAGGTGCAATTCTGAAATTTTTTGCTTTTTCCTGCTCCTCTTAGCATGATAAAGAAGATTCAAAGAGAGTGAGATGCCAGCTCCTTTCATTCAGTCAGTAGCTTCAATCATTTCTGGACGTTTTTCAATGGCAAAAATCAATGAATATTGTAAATGCACAAACTGTAATTTCTCCGCATTGCAAGGTGCAATTCTGAAATTTTTTGCTTTTTCCTGCTCCTCTTAGCATGATAAAGAAGATTCAAAGAGAGTGAGATGCCAGCTCCTTTCATTCAGTCAGTAGCTTCAATCATTTCTGGACGTTTTTCAATGGCAAAAATCAACGAATATTGTAAATGCACAAACAGTAATTTCTCCGCATTGCAAGGTGCAATTCTGAAATTTTTTGCTTTTTCCTGCTCCTCTTAGCATGATAAAGAAGATTCAAAGAGAGTGAGATGCCAGCTCCTTTCATTCAGTCAGTAGCTTCAATCATTTCTGGACGTTTTTCAATGGCAAAAATCAATGAATATTGTAAATGCACAAACTGTAATTTCTCCGCATCGCAAGGTGCAATTCTGAAATTTTTTGATTTTTCCTGCTCCACTTAGCATGATAAAGAAGATTCAAAGAGAGTGAGATGCCAGCTCCTTTCATTCAGTCAGTAGCTTCAATCATTTCTGGACGTTTTTCAATGGCAAAAATCAATGAATATTGTAAATGCACAAACTGTAATTTCTCCGCATTGCAAGGTGCAATTCTGAAATTTTTTGCTTTTTCCTGCTCCTCTTAGCATGATAAAGAAGATTCAAAGAGAGTGAGATGCCAGCTCCTTTCATTCAGTCAGTAGCTTCAATCATTTCTGGACGTTTTTCAATGGCAAAAATCAATGAATATTGTAAATGCACAAACAGTAAATTCTCCGCATTGCAAGTTGCAATTCTGAAATTTTTTGCTTTTTCCTGCTCCTCTTAGCATGATAAAGAAGATTCAAAGAGAGTGAGATGCCAGCTCCTTTCCTTCAGTCAGTAGCTTCAATCATTTCTGGTATATGAATAACATGATGTTTTTCAATGGCAAAAATCAATGAAATTTGTAAATGCACAAACAGTAATTTCTCCGCATTGCAAGGCGCAATTCTGAAATTTTTTGCTTTTTCCTGCTCCTCTTAGCATGATAAAGAAGATTCAAAGAGAGTGAGATGCCAGCTCCTTTCATTCAGTCAGTAGCTTCAATCATTTCTGGACATTTTTCAATGGCAAAAATCAATGAATATTGTAAATGCACAAACAGTAATTTCTCCGCATTGCAAGGTGCAATTCTGAAATTTTTTGCTTTTTCCTGCTCCTCTTAGCATGATAAAGAAGATTCAAAGAGAGTGAGATGCCAGCTCCTTTCTTTCAGTCAGTAGCTTCAATCATTTCTGGACGTTTTTCAATGGCAAAAATCAATGAATATTGTAAATGCACAAACAGTAATTTCTCCGCATTGCAAGGTGCAATTCTGAAATTTTTTGCTTTTTCCTGCTCCTCTTAGCATGATAAAGAAGATTCAAAGAGAGTGAGGTGCCAGCTCCTTTCATTCAGTCAGTAGCTTCAATCATTTCTGGACGTTTTTCAATGACAAAAATCAATGAATATTGTAAATGCACAAACAGTAATTTCTCTGCATTGCAAGGTGCAATTCTGAAATTTTTTGCTTTTTCCTGCTCCTCTTAGCATGATAAAGAAGATTCAAAGAGAGTGAGATGCCAGATCCTTTCCTTCAGTCAGTAGCTTCAATCATTTCTGGTATATGAATAACATGATGTTTTTCAATGGCAAAAATCAATGAATTTTGTAAATGCACAAACAGTAATTTCTCCGCATTGCAAGGCGCAATTCTGAAATTTTTTGCTTTTTCCTGCTCCTCTTAGCATGATAAAGAAGATTCAAAGAGAGTGAGATGCCAGCTCCTTTCATTCAGTCAGTAGCTTCAATCATTTCTGGACATTTTTCAATGGCAAAAATCAATGAATATTGTAAATGCACAAACAGTAATTTCTCCGCATTGCAAGGTGCAATTCTGAAATTTTTTGCTTTTTCCTGCTCCTCTTAGCATGATAAAGAAGATTCAAAGAGAGTGAGATGCCAGCTCCTTTCATTCAGTCAGTAGCTTCAATCATTTCTGGACGTTTTTCAATGGCAAAAATCAATGAATATTGTAAATGCACAAACAGTAATTTCTCCGCATTGCAAGGTGCAATTCTGAAATTTTTTGCTTTTTCCTGCTCCTCTTAGCATGATAAAGAAGATTCAAAGAGAGTGAGATGCCAGCTACTTTCATTCAGTCAGTAGCTTCAATCATTTCTGGACGTTTTTCAATGGCAAAAATCAATGAATATTGTAAATGCACAAACAGTAATTTCTCCGCATTGCAAGGTGCAATTCTGAAATTTTTTGCTTTTTCCTGCTCCTCTTAGCATGATAAAGAAGATTCAAAGAGAGTGAGATGCCAGATCCTTTCCTTCAGTCAGTAGCTTCAATCATTTCTGGTATATGAATAACATGATGTTTTTCAATGGCAAAAATCAATGAATTTTGTAAATGCACAAAGAGTAATTTCTCCGCATTGCAAGGCGCAATTCTGAAATTTTTTGCTTTTTCCTGCTCCTCTTAGCATGATAAAGAAGATTCAAAGAGAGTGAGATGCCAGCTCCTTTCATTCAGTCAGTACCTTCAATCATTTCTGGACGTTTTTCAATGGCAAAAATCAATGAATATTGTAAATGCACAAACAGTAATTTCTCCGCATTGCAAGGTGCAATTCTGAAATTTTTTGCTTTTTCCTGCTCCTCTTAGCATGATAAAGAAGATTCAAAGAGAGTGAGATGCCAGCTCCTTTCATTCAGTCAGTAGCTTCAATCATTTCTGGACGTTTTTCAATGGCAAAAATCAATGAATATTGTAAATGCACAAACTGTAATTTCTCCGCATTGCAAGGTGCAATTCTGAAATTTTTTGCTTTTTCCTGCTCCTCTTAGCATGATAAAGAAGATTCAAAGAGAGTGAGATGCCAGCTCCTTTCATTCAGTCAGTAGCTTCAATCATTTCTGGTATATGAATAACATGATGTTTTTCAATAGCAAAAATCAATGAATATTGTAAATGCACAAACAGTAATTTCTCCGCATTGCAAGGTGCAATTCTGAAATTTTTTGCTTTTTCCTGCTCCTCTTAGCATGATAAAGAAGATTCAAAGAGAGTGAGATGCCAGCTCCTTTCATTCAGTCAGTAGCTTCAATCATTTCTGGACGTTTTTCAATGGCAAAAATCAATGAATATTGTAAATGCACAAACAGTTATTTCTCCGCATTGCAAGGTGCAATTCTGAAATTTTTTGCTTTTTCCTGCTCCTCTAAGCATGATAAAGAAGATTCAAAGAGAGTGAGATGCCAGATCCTTTCCTTCAGTCAGTAGCTTCAATCATTTCTGGTATATGAATAACATGATGTTTTTCAATGGCAAAAATCAATGAATTTTGTAAATGCACAAACAGTAATTTCTCCGCATTGCAAGGCGCAATTCTGAAATTTTTTGCTTTTTCCTGCTCCTCTTAGCATGATAAAGAAGATTCAAAGAGAGTGAGATGCCAGCTCCTTTCATTCAGTCAGTAGCTTCAATCATTTCTGGACATTTTTCAATGGCAAAAATCAATGAATATTGTAAATGCACAAACAGTAATTTCTCCGCATTGCAAGGTGCAATTCTGAAATTTTTTGCTTTTTCCTGCTCCTCTTAGCATGATAAAGAAGATTCAAAGAGAGTGAGATGCCAGCTCCTTTCATTCAGTCAGTAGCTTCAATCATTTCTGGACGTTTTTCAATGGCAAAAATCAATGAATATTGTAAATGCACAAACTGTAATTTCTCCGCATTGCAAGGTGCAATTCTGAAATTTTTTGCTTTTTCCTGCTCCTCTTAGCATGATAAAGAAGATTCAAAGAGAGTGAGATGCCAGCTCCTTTCATTCAGTCAGTAGCTTCAATCATTTCTGGTATATGAATAACATGGTTTTTCAATCGCAAAAATCAATGAATATTGTAAATGCACAAACAGTAATTTCTCCGCATTGCAAGGTGCAATTCTGAAATTTTTTGCTTTTTCCTGCTCCTCTTAGCATGATAAAGAAGATTCAAAGAGAGTGAGATGCCAGCTCCTTTCATTCAGTCAGTACCTTCAATCATTTCTGGACGTTTTTCAATGGCAAAAATCAATGAATATTGTAAATGCACAAACAGTAATTTCTCCGCATTGCAAGGTGCAATTCTGAAATTTTTTGCTTTTTCCTGCTCCTCTTAGCATGATAAAGAAGATTCAAAGAGAGTGAGATGCCAGCTCCTTTCATTCAGTCAGTAGCTTCAATCATTTCTGGACGTTTTTCAATGGCAAAAATCAATGAATATTGTAAATGCACAAACTGTAATTTCTCCGCATTGCAAGGTGCAATTCTGAAATTTTTTGCTTTTTCCTGCTCCTCTTAGCATGATAAAGAAGATTCAAAGAGAGTGAGATGCCAGCTCCTTTCATTCAGTCAGTAGCTTCAATCATTTCTGGTATATGAATAACATGGTTTTTCAATCGCAAAAATCAATGAATATTGTAAATGCACAAACAGTAATTTCTCCGCATTGCAAGGTGCAATTCTGAAATTTTTTGCTTTTTCCTGCTCCTCTTAGCATGATAAAGAAGATTCAAAGAGAGTGAGATGCCAGCTCCTTTCCTTCAGTCAGTAGCTTCAATCATTTCTGGTATATGAATAACATGATGTTTTTCAATGGCAAAAATCAATGAATTTTGTAAATGCACAAACAGTAATTTCTCCGCATTGCAAGGCGCAATTCTGAAATTTTTTGCTTTTTCCTGCTCCTCTTAGCATGATAAAGAAGATTCAAAGAGAGTGAGATGCCAGCTCCTTTCATTCAGTCAGTAGCTTCAATCATTTCTGGACATTTTTCAGTGGCAAAAATCAATGAATATTGTAAATGCACAAACAGTAATTTCTCCGCATTGCAAGGTGCAATTCTGAAATTTTTTGCTTTTTCCTGCTCCTCTTAGCATGATAAAGAAGATTCAAAGAGAGTGAGATGCCAGCTCCTTTCATTCAGTCAGTAGCTACAATCATTTCTGGACGTTTTTCAATGGCAAAAATCAATGAATATTGTAAATGCACAAACAGTAATTTCTCCGCATTGCAAGGTGCAATTCTGAAATTTTTTGCTTTTTCCTGCTCCTCTTAGCATGATAAAGAAGATTCAAAGAGAGTGAGGTGCCAGCTCCTTTCATTCAGTCAGGAGCTTCAAACATTTCTGGTATATGAATAACATGTTTTTCAATGGCAAAAATCAATGAATATTGTAAATGCACAAACAGTAATTTCTCCGCATTGCAAGGTGCAATTCTGAAATTTTTTGCTTTTTCCTGCTCCTCTTAGCATGATAAAGAAGATTCAAAGAGAGTGAGATGCCAGCTCCTTTCATTCAGTCAGTAGCTTCAATCATTTCTGGACGTTTTTCAATGGCAAAAATCAATGAATATTGTAAATGCACAAACTGTAATTTCTCCGCATTGCAAGGTGCAATTCTGAAATTTTTTGCTTTTTCCTGCTCCTCTTAGCATGATAAAGAAGATTTAAAGAGAGTGAGATGCCAGCTCCTTTCATTCAGTCAGTAGCTTCAATCATTTCTGGACGTTTTTCAATGGCAAAAATCAACGAATATTGTAAATGCACAAACAGTAATTTCTCCGCATTGCAAGGTGCAATTCTGAAATTTTTTGCTTTTTCCTGCTCCTCTTAGCATGATAAAGAAGATTCAAAGAGAGTGAGATGCCAGCTCCTTTCATTCAGTCAGTAGCTTCAATCATTTCTGGACGTTTTTCAATGGCAAAAATCAATGAATATTGTAAATGCACAAACTGTAATTTCTCCGCATTGCAAGGTGCAATTCTGAAATTTTTTGCTTTTTCCTGCTCCTCTTAGCATGATAAAGAAGATTCAAAGAGAGTGAGATGCCAGCTCCTTTCATTCAGTCAGTAGCTTCAATCATTTCTGGACGTTTTTCAATGGCAAAAATCAATGAATATTGTAAATGCACAAACAGTAAATTCTCCGCATTGCAAGTTGCAATTCTGAAATTTTTTGCTTTTTCCTGCTCCTCTTAGCATGATAAAGAAGATTCAAAGAGAGTGAGATGCCAGCTCCTTTCCTTCAGTCAGTAGCTTCAATCATTTCTGGTATATGAATAACATGATGTTTTTCAATGGCAAAAATCAATGAAATTTGTAAATGCACAAACAGTAATTGTCTCCGCATTGCAAGGCGCAATTCTGAAATTTTTTGCTTTTTCCTGCTCCTCTTAGCATGATAAAGAAGATTCAAAGAGAGTGAGATGCCAGCTCCTTTCATTCAGTCAGTAGCTTCAATCATTTCTGGACATTTTTCAATGGCAAAAATCAATGAATATTGTAAATGCACAAACAGTAATTTCTCCGCATTGCAAGGTGCAATTCTGAAATTTTTTGCTTTTTCCTGCTCCTCTTAGCATGATAAAGAAGATTCAAAGAGAGTGAGATGCCAGCTCCTTTCATTCAGTCAGTAGCTTCAATCATTTCTGGACGTTTTTCAATGGCAAAAATCAATGAATATTGTAAATGCACAAACAGTAATTTCTCCGCATTGCAAGGTGCAATTCTGAAATTTTTTGCTTTTTCCTGCTCCTCTTAGCATGATAAAGAAGATTCAAAGAGAGTGAGGTGCCAGCTCCTTTCATTCAGTCAGGAGCTTCAAACATTTCTGGTATATGAATAACATGTTTTTCAATGGCAAAAATCAATGAATATTGTAAATGCACAAACAGTAAATTCTCCGCATTGCAAGGTGCAATTCTGAAATTTTTTGCTTTTTCCTGCTCCTCTTAGCATGATAAAGAAGATTCAAAGAGAGTGAGATGCCAGCTCCTTTCATTCAGTCAGTAGCTTCAATCATTTCTGGACGTTTTTCAATGGCAAAAATCAATGAATATTGTAAATGCACAAACTGTAATTTCTCCGCATTGCAAGGTGCAATTCTGAAATTTTTTGCTTTTTCCTGCTCCTCTTAGCATGATAAAGAAGATTCAAAGAGAGTGAGATGCCAGCTCCTTTCATTCAGTCAGTAGCTTCAATCATTTCTGGACGTTTTTCAATGGCAAAAATCAACGAATATTGTAAATGCACAAACAGTAATTTCTCCGCATTGCAAGGTGCAATTCTGAAATTTTTTGCTTTTTCCTGCTCCTCTTAGCATGATAAAGAAGATTCAAAGAGAGTGAGATGCCAGCTCCTTTCATTCAGTCAGTAGCTTCAATCATTTCTGGACGTTTTTCAATGGCAAAAATCAATGAATATTGTAAATGCACAAACTGTAATTTCTCCGCATCGCAAGGTGCAATTCTGAAATTTTTTGATTTTTCCTGCTCCACTTAGCATGATAAAGAAGATTCAAAGAGAGTGAGATGCCAGCTCCTTTCATTCAGTCAGTAGCTTCAATCATTTCTGGACGTTTTTCAATGGCAAAAATCAATGAATATTGTAAATGCACAAACAGTAATTTCTCCGCATTGCAAGTTGCAATTCTGAAATTTTTTGCTTTTTCCTGCTCCTCTTAGCATGATAAAGAAGATTCAAAGAGAGTGAGATGCCAGCTCCTTTCATTCAGTCAGTACCTTCAATCATTTCTGGACGTTTTTCAATGGCAAAAATCAATGAATATTGTAAATGCACAAACAGTAATTTCTCCGCATTGCAAGGTGCAATTCTGAAATTTTTTGCTTTTTCCTGCTCCTCTTAGCATGATAAAGAAGATTCAAAGAGAGTGAGATGCCAGCTCCTTTCATTCAGTCAGTAGCTTCAAACATTTCTGGTATATGAATAACATGATGTTTTTCAATGGCAAAAATCAATGAATATTGTAAATGCACAAACAGTAATTTCTCCGCATTGCAAGGTGCAAGTCTGAAATTTTTTGCTTTTTTCTGCTCCTCTTAGCATGATAAAGAAGATTCAAAGAGAGTGAGATGCCAGCTCCTTTCATTCAGTCAGTAGCTTCAAACATTTCTGGTATATGAATAACATGATGTTTTTCAATGGCAAAAATCAATGAATATTGTAAATGCACAAACAGTAATTTCTCCGCATTGCAAGGTGCAAGTCTGAAATTTTTTGCTTTTTCCTGCTCCTCTTAGCATGATAAAGAAGATTCAAAGAGAGTGAGATGCCAGCTACTTTCATTCAGTCAGTAGCTTCAATCATTTCTGGACGTTTTTCAATGGTAAAAATCAATGAATATTGTAAATGCACAAACAGTAATTTCTCCACATTGCAAGGTGCAATTCTGAAATTTTTTGCTTTTTCATGCTCCTCTTAGCATGATAAAGAAGATTCAAAGAGATTGAGATGCCAGCTCCTTTCATTCAGTCAGTAGCTTCAAACATTTCTGGTATATGAATAACATTATGTTTTTCAATGGCAAAAATCAATGAATATTGTAAATGCACAAACAGTAATTTCTCCGCATTGCAAGGTGCAATTCTGAAATTTTTTGCTTTTTCCTGCTCCTCTTAGCATGATAAAGAAGATTCAAAGAGAGTGAGATGCCAGCTCCTTTCATTCAGTCAGTAGCTTCAATCATTTCTGGACGTTTTTCAATGGCAAAAATCAACGAATATTGTAAATGCACAAACAGTAATTTCTCCGCATTGCAAGGTGCAATTCTGAAATTTTTTGCTTTTTCCTGCTCCTCTTAGCATGATAAAGAAGATTCAAAGAGAGTGAGATGCCAGCTCCTTTCATTCAGTCAGTAGCTTCAATCATTTCTGGACGTTTTTCAATGGCAAAAATCAATGAATATTGTAAATGCACAAACTGTAATTTCTCCGCATTGCAAGGTGCAATTCTGAAATTTTTTGCTTTTTCCTGCTCCTCTTAGCATGATAAAGAAGATTCAAAGAGAGTGAGATGCCAGCTCCTTTCATTCAGTCAGTATCTTCAATAATTTCTGGACGTTTTTCAATGGCAAAAATCAATGAATATTGTAAATGCACAAACAGTAAATTCTCCGCATTGCAAGGTGCAATTCTGAAATTTTTTGCTTTTTCCTGCTCCTCTTAGCATGATAAAGAAGATTCAAAGAGAGTGAGATGCCAGCTCCTTTCCTTCAGTCAGTAGCTTCAATCATTTCTGGTATATGAATAACATGATGTTTTTCAATGGCAAAAATCAATGAATTTTGTAAATGCACAAACAGTAATTTCTCCGCATTGCAAGGCGCAATTCTGAAATTTTTTGCTTTTTCCTGCTCCTCTTAGCATGATAAAGAAGATTCAAAGAGAGTGAGATGCCAGCTCCTTTCATTCAGTCAGTAGCTTCAATCATTTCTGGACATTTTTCAATGGCAAAAATCAATGAATATTGTAAATGCACAAACAGTAATTTCTCCGCATTGCAAGGTGCAATTCTGAAATTTTTTGCTTTTTCCTGCTCCTCTTAGCATGATAAAGAAGATTCAAAGAGAGTGAGATGCCAGCTCCTTTCATTCAGTCAGTAGCTTCAATCATTTCTGGACGTTTTTCAATGGCAAAAATCAATGAATATTGTAAATGCACAAACAGTAATTTCTCCGCATTGCAAGGTGCAATTCTGAAATTTTTTGCTTTTTCCTGCTCCTCTTAGCATGATAAAGAAGATTCAAAGAGAGTGAGGTGCCAGCTCCTTTCATTCAGTCAGGAGCTTCAAACATTTCTGGTATATGAATAACATGTTTTTCAATGGCAAAAATCAATGAATATTGTAAATGCACAAACAGTAAATTCTCCGCATTGCAAGGTGCAATTCTGAAATTTTTTGCTTTTTCCTGCTCCTCTTAGCATGATAAAGAAGATTCAAAGAGAGTGAGATGCCAGCTCCTTTCATTCAGTCAGTAGCTTCAATCATTTCTGGACGTTTTTCAATGGCAAAAATCAATGAATATTGTAAATGCACAAACTGTAATTTCTCCGCATTGCAAGGTGCAATTCTGAAATTTTTTGCTTTTTCCTGCTCCTCTTAGCATGATAAAGAAGATTCAAAGAGAGTGAGATGCCAGCTCCTTTCATTCAGTCAGTAGCTTCAATCATTTCTGGACGTTTTTCAATGGCAAAAATCAACGAATATTGTAAATGCACAAACAGTAATTTCTCCGCATTGCAAGGTGCAATTCTGAAATTTTTTGCTTTTTCCTGCTCCTCTTAGCATGATAAAGAAGATTCAAAGAGAGTGAGATGCCAGCTCCTTTCATTCAGTCAGTAGCTTCAATCATTTCTGGACGTTTTTCAATGGCAAAAATCAATGAATATTGTAAATGCACAAACTGTAATTTCTCCGCATTGCAAGGTGCAATTCTGAAATTTTTTGCTTTTTCCTGCTCCACTTAGCATGATAAAGAAGATTCAAAGAGAGTGAGATGCCAGCTCCTTTCATTCAGTCAGTAGCTTCAATCATTTCTGGACGTTTTTCAATGGCAAAAATCAATGAATATTGTAAATGCACAAACAGTAATTTCTCCGCATTGCAAGTTGCAATTCTGAAATTTTTTGCTTTTTCCTGCTCCTCTTAGCATGATAAAGAAGATTCAAAGAGAGTGAGATGCCAGCTCCTTTCATTCAGTCAGTACCTTCAATCATTTCTGGACGTTTTTCAATGGCAAAAATCAATGAATATTGTAAATGCACAAACAGTAATTTCTCCGCATTGCAAGGTGCAATTCTGAAATTTTTTGCTTTTTCCTGCTCCTCTTAGCATGATAAAGAAGATTCAAAGAGAGTGAGATGCCAGCTCCTTTCATTCAGTCAGTAGCTTCAAACATTTCTGGTATATGAATAACATGATGTTTTTCAATGGCAAAAATCAATGAATATTGTAAATGCACAAACAGTAATTTCTCCGCATTGCAAGGTGCAAGTCTGAAATTTTTTGCTTTTTTCTGCTCCTCTTAGCATGATAAAGAAGATTCAAAGAGAGTGAGATGCCAGCTCCTTTCATTCAGTCAGTAGCTTCAAACATTTCTGGTATATGAATAACATGATGTTTTTCAATGGCAAAAATCAATGAATATTGTAAATGCACAAACAGTAATTTCTCCGCATTGCAAGGTGCAAGTCTGAAATTTTTTGCTTTTTCCTGCTCCTCTTAGCATGATAAAGAAGATTCAAAGAGAGTGAGATGCCAGCTACTTTCATTCAGTCAGTAGCTTCAATCATTTCTGGACGTTTTTCAATGGTAAAAATCAATGAATATTGTAAATGCACAAACAGTAATTTCTCCACATTGCAAGGTGCAATTCTGAAATTTTTTGCTTTTTCCTGCTCCTCTTAGCATGATAAAGAAGATTCAAAGAGAGTGAGATGCCAGCTCCTTTCATTCAGTCAGTAGCTTCAATCATTTCTGGACGTTTTTCAATGGCAAAAATCAATGAATATTGTAAATGCACAAACTGTAATTTCTCCGCATTGCAAGGTGCAATTCTGAAATTTTTTGCTTTTTCCTGCTCCTCTTAGCATGATAAAGAAGATTCAAAGAGAGTGAGATGCCAGCTCCTTTCATTCAGTCAGTAGCTTCAATCATTTCTGGACGTTTTTCAATGGCAAAAATCAACGAATATTGTAAATGCACAAACAGTAATTTCTCCGCATTGCAAGGTGCAATTCTGAAATTTTTTGCTTTTTCCTGCTCCTCTTAGCATGATAAAGAAGATTCAAAGAGAGTGAGATGCCAGCTCCTTTCATTCAGTCAGTAGCTTCAATCATTTCTGGACGTTTTTCAATGGCAAAAATCAATGAATATTGTAAATGCACAAACTGTAATTTCTCCGCATTGCAAGGTGCAATTCTGAAATTTTTTGCTTTTTCCTGCTCCACTTAGCATGATAAAGAAGATTCAAAGAGAGTGAGATGCCAGCTCCTTTCATTCAGTCAGTAGCTTCAATCATTTCTGGACGTTTTTCAATGGCAAAAATCAATGAATATTGTAAATGCACAAACAGTAATTTCTCCGGATTGCAAGTTGCAATTCTGAAATTTTTTGCTTTTTCCTGCTCCTCTTAGCATGATAAAGAAGATTCAAAGAGAGTGAGATGCCAGCTCCTTTCATTCAGTCAGTACCTTCAATCATTTCTGGACGTTTTTCAATGGCAAAAATCAATGAATATTGTAAATGCACAAACAGTAATTTCTCCGCATTGCAAGGTGCAATTCTGAAATTTTTTGCTTTTTCCTGCTCCTCTTAGCATGATAAAGAAGATTCAAAGAGAGTGAGATGCCAGCTCCTTTCATTCAGTCAGTAGCTTCAAACATTTCTGGTATATGAATAACATGATGTTTTTCAATGGCAAAAATCAATGAATATTGTAAATGCACAAACAGTAATTTCTCCGCATTGCAAGGTGCAAGTCTGAAATTTTTTGCTTTTTTCTGCTCCTCTTAGCATGATAAAGAAGATTCAAAGAGAGTGAGATGCCAGCTCCTTTCATTCAGTCAGTAGCTTCAAACATTTCTGGTATATGAATAACATGATGTTTTTCAATGGCAAAAATCAATGAATATTGTAAATGCACAAACAGTAATTTCTCCGCATTGCAAGGTGCAAGTCTGAAATTTTTTGCTTTTTCCTGCTCCTCTTAGCATGATAAAGAAGATTCAAAGAGAGTGAGATGCCAGCTACTTTCATTCAGTCAGTAGCTTCAATCATTTCTGGACGTTTTTCAATGGTAAAAATCAATGAATATTGTAAATGCACAAACAGTAATTTCTCCACATTGCAAGGTGCAATTCTGAAATTTTTTGCTTTTTCATGCTCCTCTTAGCATGATAAAGAAGATTCAAAGAGATTGAGATGCCAGCTCCTTTCATTCAGTCAGTAGCTTCAAACATTTCTGGTATATGAATAACATTATGTTTTTCAATGGCAAAAATCAATGAATTTTGTAAATGCACAAACAGTAATTTCTCCGCATTGCAAGGCGCAATTCTGAAATTTTTTGCTTTTTCCTGCTCCTCTTAGCATGATAAAGAAGATTCAAAGAGAGTGAGATGCCAGCTCCTTTCATTCAGTCAGTAGCTTCAATCATTTCTGGACATTTTTCAATGGCAAAAATCAATGAATATTGTAAATGCACAAACAGTAATTTCTCCGCATTGCAAGGTGCAATTCTGAAATTTTTTGCTTTTTCCTGCTCCTCTTAGCATGATAAAGAAGATTCAAAGAGAGTGAGATGCCAGCTCCTTTCATTCAGTCAGTAGCTTCAATCATTTCTGGACGTTTTTCAATGGCAAAAATCAATGAATATTGTAAATGCACAAACAGTAATTTCTCCGCATTGCAAGGTGCAATTCTGAAATTTTTTGCTTTTTCCTGCTCCTCTAAGCATGATAAAGAAGATTCAAAGAGAGTGAGGTGCCAGCTCCTTTCATTCAGTCAGGAGCTTCAAACATTTCTGGTATATGAATAACATGTTTTTCAATGGCAAAAATCAATGAATATTGTAAATGCACAAACAGTAAATTCTCCGCATTGCAAGGTGCAAGTCTGAAATTTTTTGCTTTTTCCTGCTCCTCTTAGCATGATAAAGAAGATTCAAAGAGAGTGAGATGCCAGCTCCTTTCATTCAGTCAGTAGCTTCAATCATTTCTGGACGTTTTTCAATGGCAAAAATCAATGAATATTGTAAATGCACAAACTGTAATTTCTCCGCATTGCAAGGTGCAATTCTGAAATTTTTTGCTTTTTCCTGCTCCTCTTAGCATGATAAAGAAGATTCAAAGAGAGTGAGATGCCAGCTCCTTTCATTCAGTCAGTAGCTTCAATCATTTCTGGACGTTTTTCAATGGCAAAAATCAACGAATATTGTAAATGCACAAACAGTAATTTCTCCGCATTGCAAGGTGCAATTCTGAAATTTTTTGCTTTTTCCTGCTCCTCTTAGCATGATAAAGAAGATTCAAAGAGAGTGAGATGCCAGCTCCTTTCATTCAGTCAGTAGCTTCAATCATTTCTGGACGTTTTTCAATGGCAAAAATCAATGAATATTGTAAATGCACAAACTGTAATTTCTCCGCATTGCAAGGTGCAATTCTGAAATTTTTTGCTTTTTCCTGCTCCACTTAGCATGATAAAGAAGATTCAAAGAGAGTGAGATGCCAGCTCCTTTCATTCAGTCAGAAGCTTCAATCATTTCTGGACGTTTTTCAATGGCAAAAATCAATGAATATTGTAAATGCACAAACAGTAATTTCTCCGCATTGCAAGTTGCAATTCTGAAATTTTTTGCTTTTTCCTGCTCCTCTTAGCATGATAAAGAAGATTCAAAGAGAGTGAGATGCCAGCTCCTTTCATTCAGTCAGTACCTTCAATCATTTCTGGACGTTTTTCAATGGCAAAAATCAATGAATATTGTAAATGCACAAACAGTAATTTCTCCGCATTGCAAGGTGCAATTCTGAAATTTTTTGCTTTTTCCTGCTCCTCTTAGCATGATAAAGAAGATTCAAAGAGAGTGAGATGCCAGCTCCTTTCATTCAGTCAGTAGCTTCAAACATTTCTGGTATATGAATAACATGATGTTTTTCAATGGCAAAAATCAATGAATATTGTAAATGCACAAACAGTAATTTCTCCGCATTGCAAGGTGCAAGTCTGAAATTTTTTGCTTTTTCCTGCTCCTCTTAGCATGATAAAGAAGATTCAAAGAGAGTGAGATGCCAGCTCCTTTCATTCAGTCAGTAGCTTCAATCATTTCTGGATGTTTTTCAATGGCAAAAATCAATGAATATTGTAAATGCACAAACAGTAATTTCTCCGCATTGCAAGGTGCAATTCTGAAATTTTTTGCTTTTTCCTGCTCCTCTTAGCATGATAAAGAAGATTCAAAGAGAGTGAGATGCCAGCTCCTTTCATTCAGTCAGTAGCTTCAATCATTTCTGGACGTTTTTCAATGGCAAAAATCAATGAATATTGTAAATGCACAAACAGTAATTTCTCCGCATTGCAAGGTGCAATTCTGAAATTTTTTGCTTTTTCCTGCTCCTCTTAGCATGATAAAGAAGATTCAAAGAGAGTGAGATGCCAGCTCCTTTCATTCAGTCAGTACCTTCAATCATTTCTGGACGTTTTTCAATGGCAAAAATCAATGAATATTGTAAATGCACAAACAGTAATTTCTCCGCATTGCAAGGTGCAATTCTGAAATTTTTTGCTTTTTCCCGCTCCTCTTAGCATGATAAAGAAGATTCAAAGAGATTGAGGTGCCAGCTCCTTTCATTCAGTCAGTAGCTTCAAACATTTCTGGTATATGAATAACATGTTTTTCAATGGCAAAAATCAATGAATATTGTAAATGCACAAACAGTAATTTCTCCGCATTGCAAGGTGCAATTCTGAAATTTTTTGCTTTTTCCTGCTCCTCTTAGCATGATAAAGAAGATTCAAAGAGAGTGAGATGCCAGCTCCTTTCATTCAGTCAGTAGCTTCAATCATTTCTGGTCGTTTTTCAATGGCAAAAATCAATGAATATTGTAAATGCACAAACAGTAATTTCTCCGCATTGCAAGGTGCAATTCTGAAATTTTTTGCCTTTTCCTGCTCCTCTTAGCATGATAAAGAAGATTCAAAGAGAGTGAGATGCCAGCTCCTTTCATTCAGTCAGTGGAGATATTACTGTTTGTGCATTTACAATATTCATTGATTTTTGCCATTGAAAAACATGTTTTTCATATACCAGAAATGTTTGAAGCTACTGACTGAATGAAAGGAGCTGGCATCTCACTCTCTTTGAATCTTCTTTATCATGCTAGGATTAACAGGAAAAAGCTAAAAATTTCAGAATTGCACCGTGCAATGTGGAGATATTACTGTTTGTGCATTTACAATATTCATTGATTTTTGCCATTGAAAAACATGTTTTTCATATACCAGAAATGTTTGAAGCTACTGACTGAATGAAAGGAGCTGGCATCTCACTCTCTTTGAATCTTCTTTATCATGCTAGGATTAGCAGGAAAAAGCAAAAAATTTCAGAATTGCACCTTGCAATGTGGAGATATTACTGTTTGTGCATTTACAATATTCATTGATTTTTGCCATTGAAAAACATGTTTTTCATATACCAGAAATGTTTGAAGCTACTGACTGAATGAAAGGAGCTGGCATCTCACTCTCTTTGAATCTTCTTTATCATGCTAGGATTAACAGGAAAAAGCTAAAAATTTCAGAATTGCACCGTGCAATGTGGAGATATTACTGTTTGTGCATTTACAATATTCATTGATTTTTGCCATTGAAAAACATGTTTTTCATATACCAGAAATGTTTGAAGCTATTGACTGAATGAAAGGAGCTGGCATCTCACTCTCTTTGAATCTTCTTTATCATGCTAGGATTAGCAGGAAAAAGCAAAAAATTTCAGAATTGCACCTTGCAATGTGGAGATATTACTGTTTGTGCATTTACAATATTCATTGATTTTTGCCATTGAAAAACATGTTTTTCATATACCAGAAATGTTTGAAGCTACTGACTGAATGAAAGGAGCTGGCATCTCACTCTCTTTGAATCTTCTTTATCATGCTAGGATTAACAGGAAAAAGCTAAAAATTTCAGAATTGCACCGTGCAATGTGGAGATATTACTGTTTGTGCATTTACAATATTCATTGATTTTTGCCATTGAAAAACATGTTTTTCATATACCAGAAATGTTTGAAGCTACTGACTGAATGAAAGGAGCTGGCATCTCACTCTCTTTGAATCTTCTTTATCATGCTAGGATTAGCAGGAAAAAGCAAAAAATTTCAGAATTGCACCTTGCAATGTGGAGATATTACTGTTTGTGCATTTACAATATTCATTGATTTTTGCCATTGAAAAACATGTTTTTCATATACCAGAAATGTTTGAAGCTACTGACTGAATGAAAGGAGCTGGCATCTCACTCTCTTTGAATCTTCTTTTTCATGCTAGGATTAACAGGAAAAAGCAAAAAATTTCAGAATTGCACCTTGCAATGTGGAGATATTACTGTTTGTGCATTTACAATATTCATTGATTTTTGCCATTGAAAAACATGTTTTTCATATACCAGAAATGTTTGAAGCTACTGACTGAATGAAAGGAGCTGGCATCTCACTCTCTTTGAATCTTCTTTATCATGCTAGGATTAACAGGAAAAAGCTAAAAATTTCAGAATTGCACCGTGCAATGTGGAGATATTACTGTTTGTGCATTTACAATATTCATTGATTTTTGCCATTGAAAAACATGTTTTTCATATACCAGAAATGTTTGAAGCTACTGACTGAATGAAAGGAGCTGGCATCTCACTCTCTTTGAATCTTCTTTATCATGCTAGGATTAGCAGGAAAAAGCAAAAAATTTCAGAATTGCACCTTGCAATGTGGAGATATTACTGTTTGTGCATTTACAATATTCATTGATTTTTGCCATTGAAAAACATGTTTTTCATATACCAGAAATGTTTGAAGCTACTGACTGAATGAAAGGAGCTGGCATCTCACTCTCTTTGAATCTTCTTTATCATGCTAGGATTAACAGGAAAAAGCTAAAAATTTCAGAATTGCACCGTGCAATGTGGAGATATTACTGTTTGTGCATTTACAATATTCATTGATTTTTGCCATTGAAAAACATGTTTTTCATATACCAGAAATGTTTGAAGCTACTGACTGAATGAAAGGAGCTGGCATCTCACTCTCTTTGAATCTTCTTTATCATGCTAGGATTAGCAGGAAAAAGCAAAAAATTTCAGAATTGCACCTTGCAATGTGGAGATATTACTGTTTGTGCATTTACAATATTCATTGATTTTTGCCATTGAAAAACATGTTTTTCATATACCAGAAATGTTTGAAGCTACTGACTGAATGAAAGGAGCTGGCATCTCACTCTCTTTGAATCTTCTTTATCATGCTAGGATTAACAGGAAAAAGCTAAAAATTTCAGAATTGCACCGTGCAATGTGGAGATATTACTGTTTGTGCATTTACAATATTCATTGATTTTTGCCATTGAAAAACATGTTTTTCATATACCAGAAATGTTTGAAGCTACTGACTGAATGAAAGGAGCTGGCATCTCACTCTCTTTGAATCTTCTTTATCATGCTAGGATTAGCAGGAAAAAGCAAAAAATTTCAGAATTGCACCTTGCAATGTGGAGATATTACTGTTTGTGCATTTACAATATTCATTGATTTTTGCCATGGAAAAACATGTTTTTCATATACCAGAAATGTTTGAAGCTACTGACTGAATGAAAGGAGCTGGCATCTCACTCTCTTTGAATCTTCTTTATCATGCTAGGATTAACAGGAAAAAGCAAAAAATTTCAGAATTGCACCTTGCAATGTGGAGATATTACTGTTTGTGCATTTACAATATTCATTGATTTTTGCCATTGAAAAACATGTTTTTCATATACCAGAAATGTTTGAAGCTACTGGCTGAATGAAAGGAGCTGGCATCTCACTCTCTTTGAATCTTCTTTATCATGCTAGGATTAACAGGAAAAAGCTAAAAATTTCAGAATTGCACCGTGCAATGTGGAGATATTACTGTTTGTGCATTTACAATATTCATTGATTTTTGCCATTGAAAAACATGTTTTTCATATACCAGAAATGTTTGAAGCTACTGACTGAATGAAAGGAGCTGGCATCTCACTCTCTTTGAATCTTCTTTATCATGCTAGGATTAGCAGGAAAAAGCAAAAAATTTCAGAATTGCACCTTGCAATGTGGAGATATTACTGTTTGTGCATTTACAATATTCATTGATTTTTGCCATTGAAAAACATGTTTTTCATATACCAGAAATGTTTGAAGCTACTGACTGAATGAAAGGAGCTGGCATCTCACTCTCTTTGAATCTTCTTTATCATGCTAGGATTAACAGGAAAAAGCTAAAAATTTCAGAATTGCACCGTGCAATGTGGAGATATTACTGTTTGTGCATTTACAATATTCATTGATTTTTGCCATTGAAAAACATGTTTTTCATATACCAGAAATGTTTGAAGCTACTGACTGAATGAAAGGAGCTGGCATCTCACTCTCTTTGAATCTTCTTTATCATGCTAGGATTAACAGGAAAAAGCAAAAAATTGCAGAATTGCACCTTGCAATGTGGAGATATTAGTTTGTGCATTTACAATATTCATTGATTTTTGCCATTGAAAAACATGTTTTTCATATACCAGAAATGTTTGAAGCTACTGACTGAATGAAAGGAGCTGGCATCTCACTCTCTTTGAATCTTCTTTATCATGCTAGGATTAACAGGAAAAAGCTAAAAATTTCAGAATTGCACCGTGCAATGTGGAGATATTACTGTTTGTGCATTTACAATATTCATTGATTTTTGCCATTGAAAAACATGTTTTTCATATACCAGAAATGTTTGAAGCTACTGACTGAATGAAAGGAGCTGGCATCTCACTCTCTTTGAATCTTCTTTATCATGCTAGGATTAGCAGGAAAAAGCAAAAAATTTCAGAATTGCACCTTGCAATGTGGAGATATTACTGTTTGTGCATTTACAATATTCATTGATTTTTGCCATTGAAAAACATGTTTTTCATATACCAGAAATGTTTGAAGCTACTGACTGAATGAAAGGAGCTGGCATCTCACTCTCTTTGAATCTTCTTTATCATGCTAGGATTAACAGGAAAAAGCTAAAAATTTCAGAATTGCACCGTGCAATGTGGAGATATTACTGTTTGTGCATTTACAATATTCATTGATTTTTGCCATTGAAAAACATGTTTTTCATATACCAGAAATGTTTGAAGCTACTGACTGAATGAAAGGAGCTGGCATCTCACTCTCTTTGAATCTTCTTTATCATGCTAGGATTAGCAGGAAAAAGCAAAAAATTTCAGAATTGCACCTTGCAATGTGGAGATATTACTGTTTGTGCATTTACAATATTCATTGATTTTTGCCATTGAAAAACATGTTTTTCATATACCAGAAATGTTTGAAGCTACTGACTGAATGAAAGGAGCTGGCATCTCACTCTCTTTGAATCTTCTTTATCATGCTAGGATTAACAGGAAAAAGCAAAAAATTTCAGAATTGCACCTTGCAATGTGGAGATATTACTGTTTGTGCATTTACAATATTCATTGATTTTTGCCATTGAAAAACATGTTTTTCATATACCAGAAATGTTTGAAGCTACTGACTGAATGAAAGGAGCTGGCATCTCACTCTCTTTGAATCTTCTTTATCATGCTAGGATTAACAGGAAAAAGCTAAAAATTTCAGAATTGCACCGTGCAATGTGGAGATATTACTGTTTGTGCATTTACAATATTCATTGATTTTTGCCATTGAAAAACATGTTTTTCATATACCAGAAATGTTTGAAGCTACTGACTGAATGAAAGGAGCTGGCATCTCACTCTCTTTGAATCTTCTTTATCATGCTAGGATTAGCAGGAAAAAGCAAAAAATTTCAGAATTGCACCTTGCAATGTGGAGATATTACTGTTTGTGCATTTACAATATTCATTGATTTTTGCCATTGAAAAACATGTTTTTCATATACCAGAAATGTTTGAAGCTACTGACTGAATGAAAGGAGCTGGCATCTCACTCTGAATCTTCTTTATCATGCTAGGATTAACAGGAAAAAGCTAAAAATTTCAGAATTGCACCGTGCAATGTGGAGATATTACTGTTTGTGCATTTACAATATTCATTGATTTTTGCCATTGAAAA